>NW_008624301.1:0-10837 GCF_000691845.1 Merops nubicus | reverse complement strand
GGGAAAGAGCCTAAATACACTGGACTTGGGCACTTAAAGAAACATTCTGCCTGGGCAAAATTTTTTAAAATCAATGGTTTTGTATCTATAGCATATTTTGACCTATAATTGCTTCAGCATACTGTAGTACAAAGTTACTGCTGAATATGATCAAAGACATTTTAATCTACTGAATGTGCAAAAAGCATACATGAATTTAAGAGCACTTTTGCTTTGACTGACAAAGATTTACGTCAATGAGAGAAAAGATTTAATGAAAAAATACTGCTACAAAGCATATGTGTCTGCTTACTTCTTATATATATATGAACAAGACAGATATTAATAAAGAAATACAGCCGTCTGTAAGATCTGGCCTTTAATTTCCCCTATTCTATTTTTATATCCATCACAGAGGTGTGATATTTTGATAGCACATTAACACAGTTGTGACATAAAAATGGTAATACCTCTAAATTAGTTAATTACGTCTTTTAATATAAAATATGAGTATCAAAGATGTTCAAATAGTCTTGCAAACCTTTGACCTGATAGAAACCTGTGAGTAAAATAAACACTGCAACTGATTAAAAAATATTTTATCAAACTCCCACTTCCCAGGCTATCCCAAGCCTCTGCCTGCTTTTCAATTTTGGATCCTTCCCACCTAATGGGAAGGCACCAGGAAAAACGGTCAACTTCATGTTTAGAGCACCTGTGAATAAGAAATGCATTTCACAGAAGTCTCAGGTTTTTCAGGTGACAAAAGTGCTTGCAGATATGTCCCACTGATGGCAGTCCTCTCTGTTTGCATTGTAAGTGCACTGCTCTGACTGCTCTGGGACTACCCTTACTCAGAGGGAGTGGGAGGGCAGGGGGAGAAGGAGACAGGCAAGTAAAACAGTGTGAAAACCTCAAAGATAAATCCAAGCAGATAAAACATATGAAATAATACTTGTGAGCAGATGACAAAAATATGATACCAGGTCACAGAAGAGTGGCACCAAGAGCAAGACACATCTCCTCTTCCAATGCACAACATGAGCCCTGTGTGTGACTAGAAAAGCTGGGACATGATCTCACTCTCTCTCTAATAAAAATCTATCAGAAGCTAAACATCACGTTTCACCTGGAAAGCATATTCATGACTACCATATTGTTTTTCAGCTAACAGGAAGTCATTTAACAGAAGGTGAGTGGAATTGAATGAGGAATGAACCCTTTGGTGTAGCAGCTGAACCAAAAAGGGCCTGCTGAAATCCTTGTGGGGTAGAGTGTGAGTCTTTCTATATGTTGCTCTCAGCTTATAAAAAGTTATCCACTGTTTATCAGACATTCTACAGATAACAAAGAATACTTTTTAGTGGGATGACTATTGCATTTATCTATTCTCACTCCCTGAATTTAGCAGCTTGCTCTAGGTTATATGAGCAAAAAAATGTAGTCCCTCTCTCTCATCTGCTTGGACTGCTGCAATTAATGAGCTAAGACAAGCATGGCCACAAGTAAGATTCAGTATCATTGTTTCAGTTTGTGTTCAAATTGTATTTAAAATAGTTGGCAAAGAATATTTTTGAGAGAGTAAAAAAAGATTGCTCAACACTTTGATATTCTGCAAGTTTCTTGCTGTATAGAAACATCACTCTTCATAAAGACAAAGGATTTGATTTTCTTTCATACTAGACTGCAGGCAGTACTAGATTATTATTGTATTATACACATGACCAAATAAGATCAATAGTGAATAACCATTTTTTCTGTAATACACAACCTCTCACTGTTGCCTGAAACAATGCTAAACAAAGTAAAAAAAAAAAAACCACAAAAAAAAAAAAAACCAACAAAACTGCAAGAAAATATTTTCGCTTACTAAGGGCCTACCTACCCTGTGTCCAGCAAGATTTAATAGCCAGTTACACTTGTTTACCCTGTAACTTAATTCTTTCCCAAGGGTCTGAGTTTTGCAAACCTTTCTCACATTAAAAAGCCCAATCATGAGTAATTCAGAAAAAAAATCTGCCATTTTCTGAAATAACACCCTAACTATCTAAATTTTTATTTAAGCCTCTAAACAATTAACTTTTTTTTTAAAACTCTTACAACTATCACTGACTTTGTGAACTCAGGTTTAAGACTGCTAATCTATTTGAATAAAATCAGTGAAAAGTATTGAATATTTATCAAATAGCGTGCAACTTCACACATTCCATCAGAAATCTCAAAAGTATGCCAGGGAAATCTTTCAGCGTTTTCTGCCTTGTGCTGCAAAGCAGCAATCCTTGGGTTGTCTAAACAACATGGTTTTTTAAAAACCAGGTCTGCATTCTCTCCAGGAGAGCTGATCCTTATTTGGATATCAATCCAAGAGGCTCAAAGCTGTGCATTCTCCCTAAAACTGCAGGAATGTCTCGCTGGTGGAAAGAGGAATGCAGCTAATGAAGTAAGAGAAAAACACATGGCCAGAAGGACCCTTCAGTGTTGTGTCCTGTCCTTTCCCTGTTGCCTCACCCTGTCAATCACAGCTGAGAAGATACTATGAGCTGTTTCTTGCACACATGAACAAGTCTCATAACTGACAGTTTTGAGGTAACTATTATGAAAAGTCATACAGAGAGAGGACACTTCATTATTGAAATCTCTGTTATTTTACAGTAAGAGAAAGTTTCAAGTTAAACTCACAAAGATGAGTAATCATCTTGATATCATTTCTAAGATGAATAATCTTCTCAGGAAAAACCGATAAACACTATCAGCTCTGCTTCAGACAACCCAGCCAGGATGAGTCAGGCTATAGGAGCACCTCAAACTTTAGAAAAGGCAGAAACCTGCCAATGATTAAAGGTAGAAGCCTCCAAAACAGACAAGAAATAAGGCTACTGGCTTGTTTGCAAAAGTCAGTCCATCATTAAGGTCAGAGAGATTTTGCAGTGCTTTTTCCCCACACGGTTCTATCAACATCTGAATAAGACTCGTGTCTCCCCTGCTGACACCGCCACGCCAAGCAGCCTCCCTTTACGAACACGGGCTATGCTCACAGAGGAGGGTGGCTGGCAAGCTGTGTCATTTGGAGATGAGGTCTAGTTACAACAACAATAAACCCATCTTGTTGACATAGTAGGTTTGACCTAAGGCACCTTGCTAGCATCACATCTATCCTGTAGAAGTGCTGTAGCATAGACTGCAAGGTAAGGCCATCCTACATACAATACAGTTCCCCTGCTTTAATACAAGTTCAGAAAAATGTATCACAAACATGGATTCATATCCTTCAACTGGTTAGCTCAGTTTTCTAGGATTTCATAATACTGATCCTTTTCCTGTAAGGAAAACTCCATTATTATATTGCCTGTACTTACCATGAAGGTGATGTGCATAATTTTTATGCAGATTGTGCAATTAAGAAACACGTATTTTCTTATGACACTTTTTCATAGTCACTGTTTTTAGCCTAGTGTAACATAGCCTTACAAATGATTTTCCTCTTTAGTCAGGAAAACTCACTGTCAGCAAGGAAGTTGCTTAATGTTGTTTACAACGTCTTCTTAAGGTCAAAATTAACATATGTAATGATCATTTTAAGGAGTGACACTGTGATGCATCAAGCATGAAAGAGGTCAAGGGTAAGTCCACTAATAATGTCATCTTATCCTTACATATCTCCAAATACTCAAAAGAATCTAGGTTTCAACTGGCTCAGTCTTCTTCTTTCATTTTTGGGCTATACTGAGTGTTCAGGTAGCCCAGGGAGATCAGTGCATGAACTCAGGCACACGTTTGGTGCTGAAAGTTAGGTGGTATGAATATGCCTGCCTCCAAACAGGCTGCTTATTTTCCCACAGAAGTTTGCCAAAATTCCTGTAGATTTTGCTTAGAGCTGTATCGGTTTAATCTGATTTGCTGAAGAACTTGTTTATTCCTTACAGCTTTCTGTTTTTCATGTGCAACCTTTTCCTAATTCCTTTGAATATCCTTATAAGATTACACGTCACTACTACATAACAAAGAACCCTGTTTAATATAACTACATTTTTATAACTGGCTTAGGGGAAGTAGGCAAGTGTTTGCCTGCTATATGCATTTTTTAAATAAGTTACTTTACCTTACTCAGAAATCCTTTAACCATTTCTATGCATCTGCAGACAGAAGAGCCTGAACAACGCGATGACTTTTAGACTTAATTGCTGCTTCCTGAAGCAACCAACCCATATCACTGTATCAAGTGTTATAGGTATTGCTGTTGAGGTTGTGCTGATCAAATAAACAAACCTTTTTCCAGTCAGATTTGACAGTGACACATAAACAACAACAATCATAACATATAACATATATAATAACAATTTTTATAATGTAGAAGCGCCACAAGCACGTCAGAGAGCAAATATACTATGCACTCAACCTTTTTCCAAAGAGGGGTAAGAATGACAACTAATTTCTCCCAATAGCTGCATTCAAAGGAGGCATACTCCTTAAAATGGTGGTTTACAAAGCAGCACTGCCAGCTAAAAGAGCTGTCGGAAAGGGACGGGACCACATGCAGCCAGCCAGCGGGGCACAAAGAGCACGGCAACTGATGGCAAACAGCCTTTCCTCAATGCATTTCAAGACCTTGTAGCAAAACTGAACTAGGCTTTGCAACAGAGTTTACTGTGTTTTTGTGGTTTCCCTTACAATGGATACTTTGGTAGCTCTGGAGCTGCAGTTAAAAAGGATCAGGAGTATCTTAGGCAAGTCATGGTCAAGCTTCATCACATACAGAAGCAGAAAACACCAAATCTCACTCTGAAAAGGACAAAGAGAGAGAGAAATAATTAATTCTGCTCTTCCTTGAATGTACAGTCATTCTAGACTGCACACTGCAGGGTAAAAGGCCTAGTGACAACTGTCATGGCAACACATTACATGCTTTATCTAAATAGAGGAGAGACACTGGAAAGAGATGTTGTCCTTCCTTCCCCACCCTCGTCAGTCCATTTCTATTGCACACGTTTTCATGCACATTTCAGCCACTGAAGTGTTTATGGGTGTACTCGACCTAGAGCCCATCCCACCAATTTAAAGCCTGTAGAGTCACAAAGAAGGCAATTTATTTCATGGAGAAGAAAGAGGAGGAGCATGATGTGCTTGCTAGGAATACTTCTGAAAACTTGCCATGTATTTTTAAAGAGGTAGCACAGCCCAGGGTCAAACAGATCTGCAAAAGAATATATTTTTGGTGGGTTTTTTTGGTTTTGGTTTTTTTTTTAAATTGACACTGGAAAGCAAAAGGTGCTTTGTACATACAGCTACTTGTCACTGAGGTGTAAGTGGGTGTGCCTTAGGACACTCAAGATGCAAGTGCCCCTAAGTGCAGACAAGTACGTTTGGAGAAGTTTCCACGCTTCTTATAACTTAGTCATTAGTCAGAAATTAAGGTAAGGTACCCAATTAAAATCTATTTCCTTGTTGCGTGAACCCCATTTTTTTTTCTTCTGACCTCTCTTTAATACTTTCTGACTAATTTCTCTAAGGACAGGTAGTATGCAAAATCACAGAACCTGAAAAGGAAACTACATCAGTAGGATGTAGAGCAAGGTGTTATTTTCTTGTAACAGCTGGCTACCATGCTAAACCAATGCATGTTCCCACTGATGCAGAAGAGAAACCTTAGGATATATTGAAGTTAAACAGAATTGTACCACTTGAGGTATATTCAACTGAAGCAAATAAAAGGGTGTGCTGATAATCTACAAATTTCTGACCTACTGGTCAGCATTACAGTAAAAGGGTAATGATGCTTCATTAATCACTTAATTAATCACACTTTGTAAATAAGACTGTAACATCGGTTATAAACAAGGTTATAACATGTGATACCAAGGGATTGATCGCAGTATGGGAAAACTTTTCCACACGAATTGTTACCAGCCAGACTGTTTTTTTTCCTGACAGAAGAAGAAAAGAAAGCCTCCAGTAAAACACCAATTAGAGTATTATTGCCATATATTTTTTTTCGATAACGTTTTTCACATTTACCTTTCTTGCATCTCGTATCATCTTTCGAATAGTTTCCTTTATGGTGTAAGGCTGTGCTCTGGGTGGATGAAAAAGTAGATCAATATTCGTGCCACCAGAAATTCCAGGCATCAGGTAGGGCCAACCTAAGTCAAGATTTGGAGCTTCCACATCTGATTCTATGGGCCAGTAGGTTCCCGAGGAAGAGGTATCATCAATGGCATGGTTAGAGGAATAAACTGTGTTTTGGGGAAGTTTGTGAACATTGTTCAAAATATAATCAATTTCCTCATCCGCTAGGAATTCAGAGCATCTCTCTTTGGAAAGAAATTCTTTGTAGGCTTCTAAACCTCCTTCAATTAGAGCATCAATAGCTACTCGGTACCATTCCTTGTAATGAGGTTCAATATAGTTGTCAGATCTGCATTCATCATGCAAGGATGAGAGCAAAGATGAAGTTTCCATTTTCACAAGTATTTTGTATAAAGTCTCTTAAACTTCTTAAAGTTCCATTTGTGAGCTGATGAAATATATCTGTAAAGATAAAGAAAACCATCAGAATATTTTTAGAGCTCTATGACACACATAAAGATTTTATTAAAAAAAATCTAAGATTTTAAATCAATCTCTAAGATTTTTAAATCACTCTAAGTTTTTCTATCACCTCCCAAGAATTTAAACATTTTTGAAAGGCTCAGGGATTAATATTTCCAAATGAATATAAAAGAGGTAAAGAGCTTCTTCCACATAAGGTGAAACTAAACACATAATTCAATGATTTTATGTTTTCCTATTAAAACCTTAAATTTAAAGAGCTCATAATACACTGAAGATCTATACCAGGAACATACCCGATGCATGTTCCAACACACTACCAAAGGCTGTGTTTCAAAACTCCCTTTATAACATCTGACTGAGTAGTGTTCAGAGAAACACTTCAGAAGTCAATTCCATTTCCTACTTTTTGAGGCATTACTCTTCAGCTTCTTTGAAACTACAGTCATTCAAGCCCTTCTCCTTATCTCTCTTTTCTCCCATGCTGATCTAATCCATTTGTTGCTCCCAAGCAGGACCAGCCTACCTCATTTCAGTGAGTTATGAGGAACTCCAGAAAGATTTCTCCTCCCACATCTGGGATCTAACTCTGAATCAGCAATCTGATGTGTAGTTTCCACCCTACTCATTTCTTCTGCCAAAAGGAGCAGCTGCTTTAATCTTACTTTCTTTTTTTTTTATTATTATTTTCAAAACATTAATAATAAGTTCTTTACTGCTAAT
Organism: Merops nubicus; assembly: GCF_000691845.1. NCBI lineage: Eukaryota > Metazoa > Chordata > Aves > Coraciiformes > Meropidae > Merops > Merops nubicus. The sequence goes on along the minus strand of NW_008624301.1, from coordinate 3,589 downwards.
GATGTATAAATTCATTCTTACCATCTTTTTACTTAATTTAACAAGAGCCAAGAGGGCTGGTTCTTGCTGCAACAATCTGGGATTTAAGGTGAATAGAGGACAAATGGCCAGTGTTTCTTCTTTCACATTTATGCAACCCTATGGGACTACAGCAGCTCCACTGTTTGTTTGCCTAAAACCTAAACTGCAACGAATTGCTGCACTGGGAAGCTAAGCCACACAAAACACACAAAAAATACAGAGAAGAAAGCAAGATTTTCATGGGGGTAGCTAGAGTAGGGTCATGTAAAATAGAAAGATGATACATGGTAGCCCTGTTTCATTTTTCAGCGCAAGGAGATGAAACTTAAGAGAAAGCAGAAGTAGGAAGGGCATCCAAAGAAGGCAAAATAGTTACAAAAAGCATATACAACGTATAGCTTGAAAGTTAACACTGGGTTTCCCTACAAGACTAATTAATAGTACAGCAGTATATTAGCAAGGAATAGTCGTCTGGATTTCTAATGTCATTTACTGGCACATAAACATAACACAATTCTCTCTTCACACCAAGACTTTTCATATATTTTTGTCAACAGTGCATTTGCTTTCCACTGACTTCTGGGAACAGTTTAAAAATCTACTCAAAAGGAAATGTAAATTAGCAACATTAACCTAAAGGAATGAAACACAAAATCTCCATATAGAACTGATATGCTAAAGTCCAATTAAATGTTTAGTTAAACCAAGATTTCTGAAGAACTTGGGAAGTCAGAGATTAAAAAAAAAAAAAAAAGATCAAGAAGGATAAATCCAGATCCGAGGCTGGCAGCAGCATGTCATATGAAATAACTCCATTTGAATCCTGTCTCTTAGCCAAGTAGCAGGGTAGATCTTCCCAGATAGGATTGCTTTCGAGCCTGGGGGAAAGGAGTGTTCCTGGCTGCTTCCAGAGTAGCTCTTTGTGGTGAACTGGAAAACAGCAAGCGAAAGGGACCCGACTGCTCTCCCCTGATCGAAAATTATATGTATTCCTGTGACAGATATTCAGGGCTTCATCCTGCACTGCTTTCACAGGTAGAAATAAAGGTGTGATACCATTTCACTCTGCCCAGATGCAGATATAGCCTGTGGTGTAAGGCAATGGAGAACCAAGCACGTGGTACAGACAACACAGATGCATTCAAAGGCCAAACTCTTACAATACTGTAGAATTAAAACTTTTGCATCCATGTCCCATGGAAGCCAATCATCCGGAACAGGTTTCCAAGACATTTTAGATGAAGAATGAAAAACGAGAGTACAAAACATGGAGTAACCCAGCTGAGTTGTTTTGAAGAGTTTGAACACTAATACAGGTGACTTTACTGACTCTAATACACCCTTCTTGTATGGCCCTCTAGGACAAGTAACTCTCTAAACTATTTAACATTTAAAGACTAAATGTGATTCTACAAAGGCAAATGAAAGATGTTTCTAAAATTCTTATTACTTTGGAATGGATATACTTCTAAAACAGCAATTTTGCTTCGGATTTCATATATACATTTGAGGAAGATGTAAGTGTCTATTTCAAAACCTTGTCTCAATCCCTTATTTCTTCTTCTCACTCTTCCCTCTGAAAATAATATAAGGCAACTGGACTACACTTAATATATAAAGTTGCGTACTATAAAATATTTAATGGTATAAGTAAATAAAAAGCAAGAAATTATTGCATGTGTGTGCTGGCTCACATGTGCTTTTTGTTTTATTTGGTTCTTTTGATTTGCTTTCGTAGTAGTATAATGCTTGACTTTTCATTGAAAACAGTGAATTAATTAATTGTGGTATAGGTCAAATGCAGTAATTTATGCTGAAAGCAGGGTATAAATGTATCACAATCTTGGAAAGGTGAGATGTCTAGTGCAGTGCCTTGCAAACAAGTAGAGTAATTTTACAGTGAACATCTTTGATGTTGATCTTTGATTTACAAGTGCTATTTAAAAAAGAAGCTTAAAGCAGTGCACATTTATTAAGAAAGTAAATGTAAAATCTGTCAACACAAAAATAAAACACAGAACAAATGAGCCAAATGAAAAAATTCTAATTCTGGTTTTCGGAATTAAGGACATCAGCATGAGATGCATTCATGAAAAGAAACAAAAGAAAACTCCCAAATTACAGTGATCGCTTCAGGTATATTTGACAAAAGCCCTAGTTGTCTTGACACATGTACTTTCCTCCATAGAAGGTAAAAGCTACTCTGTAGGAAAAGTACCTATGAAATCAACATAATACTGTATAGAGAGGCAGAGTTTTGGATAAAATTTTAAAATAAACTTTTTGGTTTCTTCTTCAACCACGTATAATGATTTCTGCATAATCAGCTTGATTCTTCAAAGATCCTCCTCAGGTCAACAATCCTATTACCAAGGTTGTGCAGAAGGAGTCCCACCTCTGGAGGCTTCCAGAGCTTTATCAGATTTCCTGTACTTGACTACAGATTTTACCAGCACCAGGAAAGCTGTTCATCCTCTGAGAAATAAACCTGTCTGTTAACCCCAGACCAGTTTATCAGCCATCTTCTCTGCCTGGACACAGGAACCAATTCCTTAAAACTTTTTTAAGTGCCAATAAGGGGCTTAAAATGAATTTAAACTCTGCTGCTAAAAGTGAGTCTCTTGCTTAAGAACACAAATTCTGAATCCTGCACTAATGTGATCATCTTGTCCTCTTAATTAACAACATGCTTGGACCTTTCCAGTGCCATTAACAGAAATTCAGTAAGAAGAAAGCTCTTTCCTTGAAAGAAAACTAAACATGGCTTTTTGCAGAAAGAAAGAGAGCATCCCAGCTTCCATAAAAGCAGTAGATGACAAATGCCCACTGAAGAAAATGACACAACATTATTTGGTGGCTCCAGGAGCACAATCCTCCAGGCTAGAGCTAAAGACAAGCAACTTCCCTGACTTACTAATTTTCTCAGTATTTAAAAAATTTCCTATTCAGCAACTTTGGAGAGCAGTTCTAACCTCAGGCTCGCACAGCCAGTCCTTGGCTAGGCCCTGGCCACGCTGCTTTCCTCGGGATGACCTTATCTCTTTTCCAAAGGAAATGTGACTGCTTTGAGTTTCTGCCTAAAGTTTCAACTTTGCCATCTCAGTTCAAGGAAATTTAAACCACAGGCCTTGTGACGGGCCATTCTCTCAGGAGGGTTTCTGGGGCATCCACCTGAGCACCTCTGGCCCGCGGCTCCACTAAGGAGCACCCCCACCGCTTCAGGGCCCGGTGCAAGCAACTTTCAACAGAACGAACAGGCGTTTTACCACAGCTGTCTTCCACCAACCACTGTACTAAGGAACTAGATCAGGCATAAATAATAATTACCTACATTAAGCAGTGACAGGCGATTATTTCACTATCAGTGAAATTACAGTATTTTCCGTGGATGCGAAGGGCATCGCACGCGTTTTTGCTTCTTTCCTTTTTTTTTTGTTTTGTTTTTCTTTTCTTTTTTTTTGTTTCAAAACCGGTAAGTTAACTTTCCAGGGCCACGGTCCCTCCGGTGGCACCGCCACGTGCTCGGGCACGCCTGAGCCTTGAGGACCCCGCCCGTGTGTCACCCCCG
>NW_008624300.1:0-5842 GCF_000691845.1 Merops nubicus | reverse complement strand
CCTCCAGCCCGTCTCGCCGGAGGACGCCGTGGCCGGCCCGGGAGTAGGCCGGGGGAAAACCCCCCTGCCCTCGCGTCAGCCCACACCCTGCACGCCACCCACGTTTCTACCCCATCCGACGCAGTTTCCTCTTCTCAGCAAAACCCCATTCCCTGGGGATTTTGTTTCACATTATTCTCTACTGGTGAAGACGGCTACACTTGGCTTGCTGCTTCTGACTGAAACTTCACGGGTACCCTCATTTAGAAGCTACTTCCCAGTTTCCTCTACCTGTGTAGACAGTACATGGGGAAGTGGGAGGGCTGCTACCCAAAGCGCAGTAACCCGTCCTAGTTCATCCCAAAAGCCAGAAAGCTGCTTAGCTCATTACCCAATTAAAAACTAAACAAAAACTAAAATATCTCCGTAGAGATTCCCCAGCTCAGGCCCTTGAGAAGAGAGCTGGGGAAGGTACCCTGTTCAGGTAACAGCCTCGGAGGCTGTTGTATTGTGCTTGTCACTTGGGAAAAGAGCCAGCAGTTGTAGGACCAGGTTGACGAGTGCTTTCCCTGTGATACTTCAAACACTCGACCTCAACAGCTAGCCTAGATCCTTCACGGGATCCTGCCACCAAGGTCTTATTGATGGTGTTAAACGGGGCCTGGACCACTGAAACACGCCCTGAACTATACAAAAGGCTCGTAACGAGCGTGCCAAAGGAGCCCTAGCTGCAGATAACTTTGGAAATGGAAATATTGCCAAGTTCCCTCACCTTCCCTCTCCCAGCAAAACTTCCACTGTGGGAGCAGCACGAGGAAGCCCCCGGGAGCCTCTGACAGCACTGAAGGTGGACTGAGAGCCAGGTGCTCTGTCAGACAGACAGTCTAAGTGCACAGGTAGATGCCCTCAGGTGGCTTCCAATCAGGTTTTTGTCTCACCAAACCCACTAATTTCAAGGATACCTTTGAAACCCATTACATTGCGCAGTTTTTGCACAAACTATAGAAAACACAGAGGTGAAGGTGATAGATACGAGGGTGTGAAGAAAACAGCAGGAAACATGCACAACATTTCTGGGCACTGTCTTAGTTCAAAAAAGTAAAACAAAAACATCACATTTTGCTGAGGAGATTGTAGTTACAAAAAACCAAGCGTGTTGGAGCTTAACAAAATACAACATCATCTTTGATCAAATCTTCACTGCAGACTGGTAATCACACAGGGAAGCAGGGGCAAAAAATAAAAATAATACCTCTTAAAAAAAAAAAAAAAAAAAACAAAAAAAACACACACAACACAATTCAATAAATGCCAGGGCAAAAAAGTAGCTACAATCAGAAGAAAATGTAGTTCAAGTGTTTTCTGCGGATGCCACTCAAGTCACAAGTTTGAACTCAAAAACACATGCTGTCTCCTCAAGCACAGAAACCCAATCAGCAAAATGTGACTAGGAAGTCTCCTGAACGATTGAGTCAGTCACAACACATAATTAACTTTTTCCTCTAAACTGTGTTTTTTAAACTAAGCACACAGAAAAAACTAAGCCTAGAAAGTGATTGGTTGTATGTTCACAGAAATACAAATACTCCACAAGGTATGCTAGCAAGGCTGCTCTGAAGACAATTACAAAGAATCAGATTCACAAAATCAAGTGGTTATCTTACGAAGGTCTAGAAAAATAGAAATTCTTTTATATTCAAATGCAAGTTTAAATATTCCCCTTCAGCAGTCTTTCTAGCAAAACCAATTTGGCAGCACAAAAAAAAAAAGAAAGAAACAAACGTAATAAAAATACACATCAGCATCAAAGGTCAACACAAGGTCAAAGGTGAGAGTTCAAGCATCAGAGAAGCTGAAGAGACAAGGATTTGGACGATGTACTTGAACGCCACATCGACATGCTTTAGGCACAACGATGAACAAACGGCAGGAATCTAGAAAAAAAAACAAACCAGAAAGAGGGAGACCCACTGAGTTACACAGAGCAGTACATCCAAACACGGAGAGAGAGAACGAGAATGGGCACTGTACAACGAGATCTCCTGGGGAAGGGAGGTGACAGGGAAGGGCAGCACATGCCAACGATGGACAAGTAAAAGTCGAAGTACATGAAGGACACCAAGTAAACATCAAACTGCCAGAAACCAAATGGAAGCAGAGGCCCGGGCTTCCCTCTCCACGCCCAGCCTGTGGAGCACTCCCCAGTGGAGTGACACCGATGAGCATGCACCCACCTCACCCTGTGCCCAGAGTCTCCACCACCTCTGCTTGTGAGAAGAACAGAGCAAGCTCCCTCCCCAGGAGACCAACTCCAAAAATGGCTCCAGGGATAACATTTTCCCACAGAGACCAAGACCACAAGAGACCAAACAGAGGACTCAAGGGACTCATAGGTGGTTTGACAACTGAGACTTCTCTTGCATCCTAACATGGGAAGTTCTTAGGCAGCAGCAGCCCAGGAAATCCATGTCTTTTAATTCAGCTACAGGCCCTTCTCATTCCCTAGGAGCCCATGAAACCTGGGGTGGATGATTTGGAACAGGGGGAAAAAAAATTATACAAGACAAAGTCTTCACATATTACAGTAGAATTCCTTAAGACTTGACTACAAGTTAAGACTTGTCCTAGCTGAGCACTTTTCATACCATTAGACCTGCACAGGGATTTTCTGTTCCCAATCTTTTCTATAAACAGCCCCCAGCTCCCTGGCTGCATGAGGAGGGGATTTTGGGTTCTGAGAAGCTCTACAGTCACTGTTGCCAGTTTGCCAAGTAAAACAAACAAAAAAAAAAAAGTGCTTGCTGAAGCTTTCTTGAGGAGGTTATAAATAAAATAATTATTAATTAGATCAAGCAATATACGTATACTTTTGTTTCCTCCCCTCAGCTTGTGAACTGCGAGAGACAAGGTACATTTTGGGAAGAAAGGGGGACGGGAGGGGAGAGGGGAAGCAAAAGCCTTGCCTCCCCTCCCACCCCCGAGTCGCCTCTCTCCTGTGCGTGGCCTTATTCTTCGGCACATCTCAATGCTCTCGGTTAGAGATCAGAGCAAGGTGAGGCTCCCATATTATCTTAGAGCATTTCTAGCACATTTGAGAACAGCCAAGTGTTGCATTCTGGTTCTAAAGCAACAAGAAGCACATTGATGTTGCTAGACCTGCAACATTCTGCTTACAGCAACTGCTGAGATTAAATTGCTCTCCCTACTTTCCTACTACAACCCAGGGAAACGAACTAGTATGGAGTTTAAACCAACTCCAGCAAACAGAGGACAATGCAACTCTTGCAGATATTTCTCCAGTTCTAGAACTACTCGAGATAGTTTGCAAATAGCTGTAAGGCTTCAATCCTAAACAAGAAATGGCAAAATACCACAAGCCGAGGGATGCAAAACAAGAAGAATGAAATCAAGTGACAACTACAGATGCACCACAGAAAGGCTGTGTGTGATTTGTTCAGGGTTTTTTTTTGTATTATAAGAGATTTTTCAAATATTTCACTTAGCAACTTTGAGGGGAAGGACTAAGTTTCATTGAAGACCTAAGGAAGAGCTGGCCTACAAGAGCAGAGCTGTGAGATGCTGGATAAGAACTTAACGACTCCAGGAAAGTTATTCCAGTTCGTCGTCATTTTATCCTCACAATTGTGAAAAGCCTGCCTTCCAGGTTTGCATTTTGTGGCAGGTGCACTTGCAAAGCGTACAAAAAAAGGATGAGACAAAACATCCTTTCATTTAAACATTTGTAACAAGAAGCTCTCCAAGCATTTTACATGTTCATAACTGTACCCTTCATTTGCTATTTGCTCATCCAAGTTGCTTTTAGATACTTCCAAATGGATCAGGAACAACTTCATTCTGCTTGGCTGTTCTCCCTTAACTCACAACCATTAGCAAAATGCAACGCTTTGGTTAAATCCACCACGCAGGCAGGATTTATCATGCTATGTGACTTCCAATACTGTGATGAACAGCTTTTTCCTTAGAGGTATATTTGCCAGTGAGACTTCTCTGAGGCACCCGCAGAAAGCAGCAGCCACAGCTAGTAAATTACCTCAGTGTTAAAACAGATTTACCATCCTTGCCTCAGGACACTTTTGAAAAATTCCAATCCTCCTCTTGCTTAGGGTTAAAATTTAATCACTACATATCAAAGGCATTTTCCAATAGCAAAAGCTTTGTATTAGTTGAAGAAAAAAACCTGAACTACAAAGATAAATCCTGTTTTGGACTGTTGAGTATCTGAGAGACTGAAGAATCTATGATTTCCTTCACTAGAGTACTTGATACTAAGAAGTGGCGTCAGACTAAGGACTCAATTGTTCATAATACTTCCATCTTATTGCAGTGTATCTAGTAAAATCAAATGTATTCTAAAAAAAGATAATCCTGGGAAATAGACCATTTCCATCCTGGTTCTAAGAATACAGAAGTACTTCCTGGTGGCATGAGTAATATGGAATTCGATTGCATCAGAAATCCTACTAGCTTTTGTTGTGGATAACTCAGATTCTTTGGTGTAGGAGCATACAGAATACTTTGTCCATGTGGCTACTTCAGCCACCCCAACTCTTAGCCTGCTGTCTCAGAAATAAGGCATTGAATACTGATTTGATTTGCCCTTGAATTAGAGTGTGACACAAATTAGGAAGAAAATAACCTTTAAAAGCCCCAAGCCCCCCAAATTCCAGACTTTCCTGCCCATGAGCAAGAAAGAAAAACAGTTTAAGACTGGAAAGCAAGAAGAGCCTAAATCTCCAATATCAGTGGCAGCCACCCAACAGACACAGATATGTTGACTTTATCTGATCCATTCTGCTATCAGAAAAACATCTGCCCAAGTCACATACTGGATACATTTATTAACTTTGGCAACACATACACTGACACAGCAGGGAAGGGACATCTGAAACAAACACAAAATGGGCAACATCTTCAGCTGGTGAGAAGCGCTGCAGCTCTACTGAAAAGAGCAAAACTGCACCAAGTCAAACCATCTGAGGATCACATCTTTTAAAATTTAACCCGCATAGACTTTCTCTTTTTGGCAACACTGACAGTTATGCCAATAAGGCACGAGAGCTAGCCCCAGTCAGGTCTCTTAAGGTGATTATATTTGGGAGGAGTCACTGATCAAACTAAGCCCCAGAGTAAAGCGGTGAATCTCCTCAAGTCACCAGGAGTTGCACCTCTCTGCAACAATGCCAAGCTTGATCCATAATGTTACAGTACCGGGGACACATCACAGGTTGCAAAAGCTAAAATAGCTAATTTGGGGCAACTGAAATGACTAGTAGAGAGGCCAGAGCATAGGTTAAAGGGAAAACAGGACAAAGGTCTCAGCTAGTACAGCAGGGTAGGGTGCGAGGAAGGTAAGAGTGACTGTAGAGACCCCAGAGCACAGTGCTCTCCTCCACTGGTTCACAGCGTTCATCTGCCCCATTTAGCAGTCGTGGGGCTGCAAATAGGCCACTGAAAATCAGTAGTTTCAATCACACACATCATTAAGCGTGTAAAACAATCACATTCAGGATTCTACAAAACCCTGGCCTTTTCTTCCAGTGAAATAATTTAGGTAATAAATATTCTCCAGCCTGGAGCTGTATAAAACTTCTATAAAAATAGAAACAACATTCTTGGTTACAGCAGGTTGCACTTGGAGCAGTTGCTCCCAACTATGGTTTGTTGTTTTGGTTTTTTTTTGGTTTTTTTTTTTTGTTTTGTTTTTTTTTTTTTTGTTTGTTTGTTTTTGTTTTTTTTTTAAAAGTATATTATTAAAAAAAAAAAAACCACTATCACCCTGGAGGCCTTCACACTCCAACACTCTTTTCTCAGAAATCCAGGACACATCTTTCCCATCATGCAG
>NW_008624299.1:400-1039 GCF_000691845.1 Merops nubicus | reverse complement strand
TGAGGATTTACACAGATTTCTTTTCCACCCACGATGACTTCTGGGTAGTAACCGTCTCTTTCTTGCTGTTTCTAGTGACCTCCTGATGCGGGACAACCTCTTTGAGATCATAACGAGCTCCAGGACCTTCTACATCCAGGTGGGGCAGCCAAGGCCCGTGGGTTTGGGCTGCAGGTTCCGTGCAGGCCACGCTGCTGCCAGGGGCTGTTCCCCAGCGGCCCCTCGGCCGGCGAGCAGCAGTGGAGGAGGTTGTGACGGCGTCGGGCAGCGAGGGAGAACTGCTGGGGGTTTCACTTCTGCCCTTGGGCTTATTTATAAGAGCAGCTATCGGTGCAGGCAGGAAGAAGCAGAGCCCGTGGGGCTGTGTCCGCCCCTGCCCTGCCCGCGGGTTTGGCCGGAGCTCTCGGCGTGGAGCCGGGCAGGGCAGGTGGCACCAGGGTGCTGTGCGTGGTGCTCAGGGCACTGGCAGAGCCTCGCGGAGCAGCAGCGTGCTGTGCTGTGCCCTGGGTGTGGGTCTGCAGGGGCAAAGCCCCCAAACCCTGCTGCAGGAGCGCTCAGCCCGGGCGGGCGCGTTCCAGGACGGGCCCCCGAGCTGCTGCTGCTGCAGGGGGCGGGGCGCGACCCACCCAACCAGCATTT
>NW_008624299.1:0-350 GCF_000691845.1 Merops nubicus | reverse complement strand
GGAAAGACAGAGTGGTGCAGTGATTTTTAAGGATAAATCGTAGCAAACACACAGGGAACTCTGGCAGCCTGTTGATCTGTGTGTCCAGGCTTTGCTGCAGGGGGGACCATCCGGCTGCACCGGGGGCTGCCAGGAGGCAAAGACTCACTCGGGCTGCTGTGTGTTGCAGGCAGACAGCCCCGAGGACATGCACAGCTGGATCCGGGTCATCACGGGGGCAGTCCAGGCCCTGAAAACCCACCCGAGGGTAGGTCATGTCCCTTCTGCTTCACATCTACTGTCAGATGAAGATGATGCAAATGTATGAGAGATTTATGTAGTGGCTTTTTGTGGCTGTGTGGTGTGTCATT
>NW_008624298.1:385-3188 GCF_000691845.1 Merops nubicus | reverse complement strand
AGGCCCGTGGCTATCAGGGTGGCCTGAAGCCAGCCTGGCCAGCTCAGCCAGCAGGGCCACAGCCCTTGGTGGAGCAGTATCCCCTCCCTGCACCATGGGGTCACACGCCTGACCTGCTCTGAGTCCCATTCCTCTCCCCGGGGACCTGCAAGATCCTCAGCCAGCAGCCCCCTTCCTGGCTGCAGACAGGCAGCCTCCCCTGCACCCTCCATTCCTCCTCAGACCCATCACCCCAGCCCTGGCTTCCCTCCCGTGGCCCATGCCTCAGTTTCCCCTAGGGTCGGGCAGGATCCACACATAGACTCTCCCCAAATGAGCCACCTGCTCCATCAGGTTTGTCTGTTGCTCACGAGGTTTATTCTGCTGGCTTTGGGGCCGCAGGGCACGGGCAGCCCTGGGCTGCTCTTCTGCCTGCAGCCCAGCTCACCTCAGCCCAGCATTTCTCCATTTAGGGAGCATTAACCCTTCCCCTGCCAGGCTGCCAGCTGCCTGAGGGCTGTAGGAGGAGGCTGTGCACAGGCTGGAGGGGCTGAAGGAGGGAAGGGAGCTGGGAACCACGCACTGGGCTTGGCTGAGGATGGGGCAGCAGTGCTCAACCTTCTCCTCACTGTCCTGCTGCTTGGCAGGGCAGCCCTGCATGGTGTCCCCAGCACAGCCCCTCCAGCACAAGCCTTTCCCTGCAGCGAGGCTGGGAAGGGACATCTGCTCTCCAGGCACTTCTTTCTGTCGGCAAGCCCACGGCATCCAGGCACTGAGCAGGGTGCTGAGCCCCGGGGCTGACCCCAGGGCAGGCGAGGAGCCACGGGGGCCACCCCAGCAGCTGGGTGCTTGCCGCGGGAGAGACATTTGGGGCAGAAGGGTGGCTTTGGGGAGGCTGCTGCAGCCCCTGCTCCTTCTCTCTTGCCCGGTCAGGGCTGGAAGCACTCCACGGGGTCATTGGAGTCGGGCAGGATGTTGCAGTTGATGGGCCAGAGGATGCCAAGGAGGCCGAGGGAGTGCTGGCACCGCAGCTCGGCGGCCAGGCAGACGGCTCGGCAGGGCTGCAGCACTCCCCCATCCGGGGTGCACTTGGGCACGAAGAGGCTGCAGATGAGGAGCCGGAGGTGCTGGTAGCAGGCGAGCTCCATCAGCGTCTGCAGGAGAGGAGCCCTGAGCCCAGCCCGGGGTGCTGAGCTGCAGGCAGACCCGAGTCCAGCCCCCTCGCAGCTCACCTGGTAGTCCTGCAGCACCTCGGCGGCTCCCTCCTGGTCCGGGATGGCCAGCCAGATGTTGGGGAAGGAGGTGTCGTTGTAGCCCAGCCCCAGGCACATCTCCACTTCCACGGGCTCGCAGACAGATCCTGCCACAGGGGGAGGGGCTTCACTTCTCAGAGCAGCAATGCCCACCAGCCACGGGCCAGCTGCCAGCGTGTCTCCCAGGCCAGGCAGGCTCAGGGAGGTGGGTGCTGAGTGGAGCACCCAGGGCTGGCACTCACCAAAGGCTGGGTAGGAGACCCCAGTACAGTTCAGCTCATCGGTGCCATCGGGGCAGTCGTGCCACCCGTCACACACAGACTCCAGCGCCCGGCACTCCCCGTTGCCACAGGAGAACTCTGCAGGGCTGCAGGTCTCTGGAAGGTGAGAGGGGCCAGTGCAGCAGGGCTTGGGCTAGAATTCAGCCTGTTCCCCTGCTGGCCACCCCTGTCTCTGCTCTTCTTCCTCACAGCCAGGGGACACTCAAGCGAGCAGTTTCAGAGCACTGCCAGCAGGCAGCCATGGCCAGTGGGTGACCATCACTGGCCCAGCTTAGGGGGATCCCAAATTCCCAGCCCTCAGGTGATGGATTGTGCCTGTGTGCAGGTGAGCCCTTCCAGGCCACACCCCTGTGGCTAGGATCAATAGGATTAAAGGGTAATTCAGGTGAGCAGGGACCCCAGGGGCCTGCAGCCCAACCTCCTGTTCCAAGCAGGGTCAGCGATGGGGTGAGAGCATTTTTTTCCAGGGCTTTGTCCAGTCTGGCCTGGAAGACCCCCAAGGACAAGGGACTGCACATTGGCAACTTACTCTCTGTGGCATTGCGGGCTTGGTAGGTGGCAAAGAACCCATCATCTGCCACTCCTTCATCTGCCACGAAGAGGACAGTCATGACATGGCGTGAGGAGGTCAGGGTGGGCGGCAGCTGGTGGCCACAGAACCTGCCAGGGTCGTGGGGCACGGGACGTGGTCAGGGTGGACCAGCAGGATGGACCAACCCCTTCCCAAACCCTGTCCTCTGGTGGCTGCCCCGTGCCTCAGTTTCCCCAACTGAGCCACGGTAGCCCGGTGTGCCCGGGCTAGGTGCAGCAGGGCTGGAGGTACCAGGGGTGTGCCCCTACCTGCCCATGAGGCTGGCAGCCCCCGTGCCTGTGCTGTCGTGCACCTCCACGAAGTCGAAGCTGCAGTCCTCGTGAGACTCCAGGCTGAAGTTGTGGAAGTGCAGGTCGATGACGTGGCCCACGGGCACCAAGATCTGCCAGAGGCAGCGACCCCCGTGAAGCCAGGCAGGGGCACCCCCAGCTCTCCCCATCCTCCCTGCCCACCCTCACCCTGCTCCAGCCTCCATCCCACCGGCGTCCCTCCTCTCGCCTGCTGGTGTGGGTACGGCCGGGGGTGGTTTGGGGTGGAGAAGTGCCCCTCCAAGGCAGTCAGTGGCCCCCCACACTCTGAAGGGACACACACACAGACACATGCAACTTTACTCCTCTCCCCTCTCCCTTCACCCCAGCTCCCCAGTCCCCCACCCCTGCCTCCGTGCCCTCTGCCCGGGTGCCACGGGGGGGGCTGGG
>NW_008624298.1:0-207 GCF_000691845.1 Merops nubicus | reverse complement strand
CCAGCCCTGCCCAGGGATTGGGGAATCCCCCCAGCGAGGAGCCCTGGCAGCAGGGGGAGGGGGTAACTCACTCTCGTTGGGGGGCACAGCCCTGTAGCGGGCGCTGAAGCCCGGGGCACCCACGCTGCTGTCGGAGACGAAGGTGACCCGCAGGTGGTTGGAGTGGGTGTTGAAGGTTGGAGGCACCACGTTGCCACAGAACCTGGG
>NW_008624297.1:248-713 GCF_000691845.1 Merops nubicus | reverse complement strand
GCAATTCCAGGCCCCCAACTTCCCCTAGCCTCGCATTCAGTCAGTAAAATTTCATCACCTCTGGTAAGGGAGACTCGCATAACATCTTCGGCTTCAGTTTAAGTTGGAAGCTTGCTAAACAATTGCTTTAACTTCACCAGGTCCAAAGCAGTATATGGTTTGTCTCTGGTCTCTGTATCTGCCTGGGCGGCACCTCCTCTCTGCACAGAGACAGATGTCCTAACAGGACGCAGTGCTTTCTGTTCTACCCCCACTGGTGCCATTTCCTGCACTACCTCCTCTCCTAGGAGTTCCTGAGAAGGGCCTAGACTGCATCTCATTAACACATATTGGGTAGTAGCTGGAGGAGATATAGCCTTCTCCTGTTTTACCTCTCAAGGAGGTTGTAGAGGTGACAGGGCCCGCACAGGGGTTGAGAAGGCAACAGGCCCAGGGACTGGCGACCCCTGAACTGTTTGATCTGTA
>NW_008624297.1:0-234 GCF_000691845.1 Merops nubicus | reverse complement strand
ACGAGGAAACTTGGAGTAATTTGAGGGGGTAGTGCCAGAAATGCGGGGAGGTGTCACCAAGATTCGAACTCAGATCACTGGCTCCAGATTCCTGAATACTTGGTGGCTAGGGGCTTTGCACACCAGGCTGCAAATGCTGAGCTCCTTTAGATGCTGCTTCTTCGAGTAGCTGTAGCAACCTTTCCATTTTCCTTTCTCAACTTTAAGTACTGTGTCATGGTTACAGGGGCTGGG
>NW_008624296.1:35360-56865 GCF_000691845.1 Merops nubicus | reverse complement strand
GCAGAGGCAGACCGGCACATTCTGGCAAACGTGTGGGCTGGGAACCCGAGGCACTGGAGAGATCCCGCTGGGAATTCCTGTGTCCGTGTTCTCGGGTCCACTTCCTCTGCAGCTCCACTCCCGCGTGGCTTCACCAGGTTTGCCACTGGCCCGTGGGGCACTCACCTGAGCCAGCTTTATTCTTAGAATAAAACACATTAAAAAATAAATACATTAAAACACATTAAAACTACTAGAGGTGGGAAAGGAAGTTCTGGCATTTGGGTTTTTGGGTTTATTTTGGGTGAGTCTGTATATAGTAACAGTAACAGGGAGCTAAAAGGGGCAGTTCTGCAGAGCAGACACATCTGTCTCCACAGCTGGTTGGTGCACACCGATGCCATTTAGGAGAGGAACTGAAGAAGAGCACCTGTCCCATAGAGACTGGGAGAGGAATTTAGAGAGACAAAACAAGCAAGGGGCTGATGTTTGGTGAGGAGGTGAAACACTTCTCTTCCAGGCCACAGGTCTTGTGTAACAGCAGGTGGTTTGGATTTTGGAGATGTGTCCTCTTTGATGGGTTTCTGACCATTATTTAGTACCAGGCTGTTTCTGCTCTTGGCTCCACTCAAGCGTGGGACAGTAACCCCAAAACAGGAGACATCAGAAGCAAAAGTGACTGAAGAGGCAGCTGACAATCATAGACCTGAAATGGCTTTTCCAGGAGCCCAGCTGGATGGTTCAGCCTGGTATGAATATATCAAAGCAGGAGCACCACGATATAAATAGAGTGGCTCAGCCTCTTTTGTGTGACACATGATGGGGAGCTGGATGGTGCTTGTGAAACAGGCACAGGGACCACCCAGAGACGCCCCCACCTATGGGCTACTAGAGACTGCCATGGCTTAAAGGCAGACAGCTCAGGACCTCTCTAAGGTACATGCCTGACAGGGCCCATAGGACACAGAGGAATTAACTGGTCTCACCACAGGGTGCCACTGTCTCTCCAGGCACCAGACAGCTGGATGGACAGGCAGCTTTTCTGTCTGTCCTCCCAGGAAGGCCATGCACCATTGTCCACGTTTTCACTGCTGTCTTTGGGTGCCAGCTACAAGGGGTCCTGTGCGTGAGCTGGGGTGTGATGTCTCTGAGAAGAGCTGAGGTTGGGCAACTAAAATCATCCCTAAAATCAGGTGGCTGCCATGCATGGGACAGGGTTCCTTCTGCTGTGTTAGAGACGATGCCCTGGGGCATGTGAGGGGGCTGAGATGCAGACAGGGCCTGGACAGCCTGCTGGGGAGAACTCAGCGGAACACCAAAGTCCTGACTATATCAATATATGCCACAGGGATTTTGCAGACTGGTGACTTAGAACACAGGAGGAGCCCTGGGGACTATCCTGCTGTCAGTAGGTTGGTAGTGCAGCTCTGAAACGAGACAGGCACATCTATCTCTGCAGTTGCTCAACAGCTGAACAGCAAAGCAGTTTCAGAGAAGTAATATCCTGTCCAGTAGACTGATCTCATAAAAGCCAAAAGACTATTATAGAAAGATAAAATGTCCTAGAGTGGAATTTGGTGACAATATGAAGATGTAATGCTGTTCTGGAAACCATGACTGCACCTTCTACTTCCCATGCCTGCAAGTCAGGTGAGCTTGCCAAAGGACAGCAGACTGCAGCAGGTACAACACCAAGTGCCAGCTTTCCTTGGAGTCCTCAAGGTTATACCAAGGCTGCTAAGTATCACCTCTCATCTTGCTTCATCCTGGCCAGACCAAGTGTCACAGCGAGGACAAAGGCCTTGAGCCCTGCCATCTTTATACACTGGATGGAGGAGAAGACAGAGAGCTGCAGTTCCCTGCTGAAGCAGGACATGTGCAGTTAAAGAGATGGGGCAGTCCCTAGAGGTGGGAAGAGCAGAGTGATGTTTGCACACACCACATTTGGGCTGAAGGGTATGGCTTGCTAACACGAAGGAACCCTAGGTGTGGATTACCTACCTCCTCTGTTTCACAGAAGCAGTGAGAAAGGCAGGATCTAAAGTGTCACAGTCCTTGTGGTGGCACCCAGCAGCTTTTTGCCCAAGAGACAGCTTTCGGTGCTGGGGTCTAGCCTCAGAGGGTATCAGATGGGAAGAGCAGGTGGATTGGAAAGAAAAATCTCTCATTCTGACACAGTTATGTGGGAGGTAACATGTTCAGTTAGTTAACGCCTGAGGCTACAAGCGAAAAGACATAGATTTTACTCTTGGCTCTGTTACCAAGGCACTTCTCAGGCAGAAGCACTCTACCTCTCTTTAAACAGAAGTGTCCCTTCTACAGCTCAGAGATATTGGTACCTGCCAAGCCTTTGAACCTGGATCCCTAAATAGAACATGTCAAAATATTGCAGCATGTAGATTAACCTGAATGACAGCGTGAGAAGAGACAAGCTAAGGACTGGCTTCTCCAGATGTCATTCCAAAAGCATGACACCAGCATAAAAACCTGGTTTACACCAGTGGAAAAATCAGAGGAATAGGGCAGAGGCAGGCACACAGCTTCATAGTACATCCCCTCCACAAGTCTTCCTTCAGTAAAGCTGGAAAACTAAACCTGAGAAGAGGACACTGAAGTTGAGAAAGATATGTGTGTGGGGTGGGCGTGAAATCCTCTGTGCGTGCCGTTTTCTAGGGCAGGACACGCTGACTTGAACAACACAGGGATCTTCTAAAGAGATGTAGGCCTGATGCAGCAAATTTCAGCTTAGCAAAAGCTTTGTGTTTGTGTAGAAGCAAGCCCTAGAGCCCCAAGTGAACCACAGGCAGAAAACCACAACAAAACTTATCCTCCAGTCCTTGAAATGACTCAGGTAACAAGCATTCCCCTTGAAACTCTGTTCAGTCATACAGCTCTTGCTGCTGAGTATAACCTGCTGATATTTAGACAGTTATTTCCTTTTAAAATCTTGGCTCATTTGTTCTACTTATTTCCCTGTTTACTGTACTAAGCCTCTATTTTCTTTGCCTGGTATTTACACCTACAAATCCTGTTAATTATTTATCATGTTTCCCTTTAGCTGACATTGTCCAAGCTATGCCAAGTTAGTTTGGGTCAGCGTTAAACTTTCCTTAAAAGCCAAACTCTCCAGGCTGTTAATCATTGTCCCTGCAGGAACTTGACTATAAGCCAGGCCATAGAAAAATGTTATTTAATTCCCCTGCCTTGCAATCAATAATTCCTCTATGGAATTAGCCTAAAATTCTTATTCTCCTCACCTAGGTGGCACACGATGATACAGGTGCTGGATCATGAGAGCATTTGTTGTGACGTTGGGCTGCGTGGGCTGGCCTGGAAGACAAGATCAGGCTGTAAAACACAGAGCTGGCATGTTACAGGCAGCATCTAACACCACCTGTCTGCAGCAAGGACAGGCCTACCACCAACAGGTCACCACCCTGCCTGGTCCCCACCATCCCGTACTTCATGCCAAGACAGAACCATAGAACCTTTTGGATCCGATGAGGCCTTCAATGGTCATCTAGATCAACCCCCCTGCACTAAGAAACATCTGCAACTATATTAGGTTGCTCAGAGCCTCATCCCACCTCACATGGAATCCATTTCCAACAATGAGGCATGAACCACCAATCTGGGCAACCTGGGACAGTCAAAACATCAAAAGTTTCTTCCCTACATCAAGTTTAAATCTTCCTCTTTCAGTTTAAACCCACCAGAGTTTAAAACCGTCACCCTTTGTCCTGTTACAGCAAGCCCTGCTAAAAACTCTGTCGGCATGTTACAGGCCCTTTTTAAATACTCAAAGGCCACAAGAATGTCTCCTGGAGCCTCCAACAGGCCCTGCTAAAAAGTCTGCCCCTAGCTTTCTTACAGGCCCTTTTTAAGTACTGAAGTGCCACAATAAGGTCTCCCCGGAGCCTTCTCTTCTCCAGGCTGTTCAACCCCAGCTCTCCCAGCAGAGGGGTTCCCCCCTCGGGTCATTGCTGGAGCTCCTCCGGCCCGCTCCAGCAGGTCCCTGTCTCTGCTGTGCTGAGGTCTCCAGAGCTGCCCCAGCACTGCCAGGGGGGTATCCCTGGAGTGGGGCAGAGGAGCAGGATCCCCTCCCTGCCCTGCTGCCCACGCTGTCAGCACATGGGGCCAGCTCCTGCCCAGCGGTTCATCCAGTCCTGCCTAGTGCCGCAAGGACACCTGCCCATGCCTCAGGCAGGAGGTCTTGGAGCCACCCATCCAAAAGCAGAACTCATCAGATGGGGTCCTGGAGCCCATGGACACTGATCCTTGGCACACACCTCCCCTTACGCCCACCAGCACTGCTGCTGTGGCACTGGGGGTGCACCAGGCACAAGCACGGTCCTCATGCCACTTCTGGCATCCCCAGGGTCAGGCTGCTTCCTTGGGGCTGCCTGAGAAGAACCGTGGCATTAGCCACTGTGCTGCTGCAGAAGGGCTGAGGCAGGGAAACACTGGTGCTCTGGCAGGAGGCTCTGCCCATACTTTGCAGTCCTAATGGCTCCTTGTGACTGCCCAAGGCCATCTGCAAGCAGCACCAAGTTTGGCATCCTCAGGGATGTTTGCTTTTTACTGCATCTGAGAGAAGATTTCCCTTGTACTACACTGAAAAGCCGTAGCTTTCCTGTACAGTGCCCAGGCACCTGCTGTGGTGTCACAGCCACCACAGCAGGTGCCATCCATGGGCACCAGAGCAGGAGCAGTGGCAGGTGTTTAGCTGACCCACTTGTGTGCAGACCTCAGCCACCTCCACCCACCAGCTGAAGAATCAACACTGGGGAGAAAGTTGCAGGTTTTTCTTTCAACATCCATGAAAAAACACTGTTTTTCCAAAGAAAATTCAGCTTGGAGCCCTTGCATGGTGATTATTCATTAGTGCATGAGCTTTGCAACTTAACTGTTGGTTTGATCTCAATCAACTAATATCGCAGCCTAATCCACTGAAGCTTGTAATAGGCTTAGGAATAACAGGAGTTTACATCCTCGTTAGTGCTCAGTGCGCTGTGGCGGGAGGAACATCCTCAGTCGTGTCCTCCTGAAGAAAAGGGAAGCTCAAGGCATGGCAGCTGGGGTGCAGGCTAGGGAAGAAAGAGCTGTGTCAGGGAGGAAAATAGAGTGAATTTGGGAGAGAGGGGATGTCCAGGATGGGGAAGGGAAGGGCAGGGAGTTCACGGAGCACACAGCGCCTCCTCGCACATCCCAGCTCCAAGGGGACTGCAAGACACCCTCTGTGCCACAGTGCTGGATGGGCTGCAGTTCAGGGTGGGTGGGCTGGGGAGCAGGGGGACCCCTATGCCAACACTACAGCCAGCCTGGGCACTGCTGACACCCCTTGTGCAGCTCCTACATAGGTCCCAAAAAGACACACAAGTTGACAGGAGGATGGATTCACACCAGAGATGGGGCTCTGGTCACTCAGCCCTTTCTCACAGCACCACAGGATCCACGAGCGCTCTGACGCTCCTGTGGAGATGAACACACTCCCACCCCACAGGAAACCCGACAAGGCTGTTCAAGGTCCCGTGTCCCTGGGCAGAAACCAAGTGGCTGCTTTAGAGCCGCGTGCTGCTTTGGACCACACAGGCCATCTGCACAGCAAGGAGGAGCAAGAACTTTTGGGGAGTTCAGGGGGTCCAGCCACTGCTGCCATGGTGGTGACCTCTGCACCGGCTGCAGACAGGGCCCTCACATCCCACGTTCCGAATGCTGGTGTCACCAGTGCTTTGCATCTGCCCCATACCCCGTGTTCCTGTGCTCCCCTGCCAACTGTGACCGCCACCGTCTCTCACCCATCTTCAGTGCCACGGATGGTGACAGATGGTCCCCTGTCAATAATTGTTAGTGTAAACGAGAGGGGGGGAAGAGCTCGTGCTGCCCACTGACTTGGGGTTTGACTGCAAGCAGGTTCCCACTCCCAGGGTGGAAACCGAGTGAACACAAAGCGGGGTTTGCACATGCTCAGCAGGTCCCCAAACCACCTTGCACCGTCCTCATGACAGGTAGCTCTCTGTGAGGAGCCAGTGCCTCCCTTCCAGCACCATTGCGCATGCCGCAGCCAAGGCCTGGCTACCACCTGGGCAGCGGCAGGGTGCTCAGAGGAGGCAGGGCTTGTCCTTCCCCTGGCACCTGGGCTGAGCACATTTCAGGACCATGGGAAATACCAAGCAGGCCCTAAAGCAGTGGCTAGCATGGCTCAGCATGCGCCAGGGAGAATCATAGAACTGTTCTGGTTGAAAGACACCTTCAAGATCATCAGTCCCAACTGTTAAGCCAGCACTGCCAGGTCACCACTAAACCATGTCCCTAAGTATCATGTATACGTGTTTTTCAAATCCCTCCAGGGATGGTGGCTCCACCACTTCCCCAGGCAGCTTGTTCCAGGGCTTGACAACCCTTTCTGTGAAGAAATTTTTCCTGACATCCAACCTAAACCTCCCCTGGCACAACTTGAGACCGTTTCCTCTTGTCCTACCACTTGCTATACAGGAAGCTCCCATGGTGCTCACAGAATGCGGAGGGCTGGTGGAGTGGATTTCAAGCCCCTGGAGAAGCTGGCATGTTAATTTATAAACTCTGTAGGATTCCTGAACATCGGTAATCTGCTATAATTAACTCCTCAAGCACCACAAAACACCCCTGGCTTGGCTAGTCCAACACCAGTGTTTCCAGCCACACATGTATGGTGCCTGAGAGGGATTTATGTTCTCCTTCTCCTGGCCCCCATGTGCCCATCTGAGCCCTCCAGGCACCTTCAGGCTAACACCAGAGCAGCCCCGGCCCTGTGCAGCTCACCCAAGAAACCTCATCAAACAAAGGGCAGCGCAGCACCCGTGCATGACAGGGAGGTTTCACCCAAGCCCCACTGCTGGCTGGGTTATACACCACACCTCCTCACTCTGGGGATGTGCCATCAAGAAACCCCATCAGGAGAGAGGTGATACTTTTAAAAAATTATGAAGGCTTTCAAGTTTATTTGTTCTAATTACCCAGCTGACAGCTCACGGGAGGAGGAGAAAACGGTCGGGGTATTACTGCCACAGAACGGTTGTAATTGAATCATTCCAGACCATAAAGCAGAGGCACAGGTCACAGGCAGCGCAGCGCTCCCCCGCACCCCTCGCTGCTGCCACGATATAAAACCACAGGGACAGGAGGCGGCCCCGCTCCGATAGCGACCTGCTGCAGGTAACGGCAGCGCCCTCTGAGCCTGGCGCCCGTGCGGAGCGGGCTTGGGAGGATCAGCCCACGGGCTGCAGCTCCATTCCCTGCTGTGTGCGGAGGGAGCGGGTGCAGATCTCTCCCTGAACCCCCCAGGCCCCATGGCAGGCAGGGTGCTGCTGAGAAAGGCTTTGCCCAGACTGTGCTCCTGGATAGCAGAGCTATGGGTCCCACCTGCTTCTGGGCTTGCCCCAGCCTGGCACAGCACAGCCTGGCCTGGGCCACTGAGAGCAAGAGCCAGAGAACATCCCACCACTTCAGCAGAGCATGAGCCAACAAACGCAAGCAGCACCCAGAGGCGAGCTGAGGTGAGTTCAGGGGGATGTGCAACCATATGATGCACAGAGCAAGGGGGTACAGGACAGGCACCACAGCAGGACAGCTGGCAGCCCTCACGCATCACGACTCCCTGCCACGTATGCAGCTTGAACCCTGCAAGGCCACAAGCCCAGCTGCTTGGCAGACACTAGTTGAAGAGGCAGGAGCTGGGACGCAGCCCTGGCCCTGTTTCTGGGGGCAGCTGCGCTCGATACAGCCCCATGTTTGGGGGGGGGGCACAGCTTGCACCTGGCACTTACACCCCTACTCTTGGCCAGGGCCATAGCCCGCTGCCCGGCTGGCTCCCGGCATGTCGCCAAGAGCAGAGATCCCTGCTGCTGACTCAGTGGACCCCCTGGCAGCCCAGGCACCCCCAGAGCAGCAGGCGTGGGGCTGAGGTCTGGGAAGAGACGGGCGCAGCTACGGCGTGGCTCCCGAGTGCTCACAGACCCACGGGCTCGCTGCCCTGGCAGCTCTGCGGGGAGCTGGCTGAGCTGCGCCTGCCTCGCGGGAAGCAAGCTGCCAGTCCAGCTCTGCCAAACCCCGAATCTGGAGCAGCGATGCTGGGCAGGCCCACGAGGTGACGGCTGCAGCCCTTGCAAGGGCTGCTGCTCTCCACCGCTCCTCGTCTGCCAGCATCAGGGTTTGGAAAACACGATGCAAACAGCCGAGTGTGGGAAAACTACTGCACTGCTCCCATTTGGAGACCAGCACCCACTGCTTTGCTGTGGTGGCAGCGGGCACCCGAGCTACACCCACTGCTTTGGTCCCCCCACAACAGAACATGGCAGGGCAGGCAGGGCTAAGCTCACAGAAGTTTTTATTCCTCTGCATGTTACACTTAGTGTTTAAGAAAATACAGGATCCCTTTTAACATTCATACGTTTTTACAGGGGAAAAACGGGTTTCTCTACGAGGGTATTTATTAAGCTTGGGAGGTCCTCGTCGCCCTTGGCTGCCAGGCCAACCCCCTCTGTTCCTGAACATCACTGCCCCACAGTGCCTAGAAGTCCAGGCTTGCAGAGCACAGCTCACATCATTGCCTCAAGCTAAAAAAAGTACAGTGCCCAGTATTTCCAGTTCCACTTTTTGATAGCTCCTACACTGGATACTGCAAAGGAAGAGCTGGGGACAGGAGTGACCAGACTGAGCACACGAATATCTAAGAGACCCACATTAGTGTGTGTGACTACCTGTAACAGGGAAACAGGTTAATCCCATTTACTAGAAACCTAGAGGAAATATAAATAAGGGTTCCCCACACTCGTGCATAGTCACAAACAGCTACTGGACACCAGGCTCACGCTGCCTCTGAGCGCTGCCACGTGGCGAGGGAAGGAAGAGAGGCAGAGCTACTATGAAGCTCAAGGCAAGAAATCCACACGCTTCACGAAGAGGTGGGGCCTGCCAGCCCGCAGCCCCTCTGCTCGGGCCCGGGGCAGCGCTGTGAGAGGGGCAAGCGGCAGCTCTCGCTTGGCAGGACACGTCTCTGGGCTGTGTCCAGGCCACAGGCTTCCCATGGACAGCGTCACCCATGTGGTGGTGACTGCTAGGCTGCCACCGTGTGCAAGAAATTCAGATCTAAACGTCACTATAGAAAGCAGACTGAAAAAAAGCAGCTGCTGGGCTAAGACCTCCATGGCCCTAGGTGGGCTGCTACCCAGAGGCAAAGCTGAGGGCCAGGAGGGAGTGAAAGGCTCACTAGACAGGCGTTAGGCAGCGAGCGAGCGACCTCCCCTCAGCAGGGTTGCAGCACATTGGCACTAGCAGCAGCGAACAAAACAGATGTTACAAAAGCTTCTTCCAAGCACCAGCGGACTCCACTTGGTCACTGCAGGGAGAGAGATGCACATGGAAAAGAAGTGATACTCTAAGGCAGAGGCCTTTCTCTTCAGGACCTAGGGACACCAGAGCAGCTGGACACCCTCCCACCCTGGCTGCCCTGTCCCTTGCAACCTCTCTGCCCTTCCTGCCAATGCCAGCTGCCTAAACACCTCCTGCCTGAGTCTTGCAGGCAAACCACACGCCAGCACCCACCCTGCTCTGACCTCCCCTGAGCACCAGGCCCCAGGGACACCCCCTGCCCCTTCTGCTGCTGGCCTCTCTAAAGGGCCAGTGAACACTGCCCAGCCTCGGGCCTCGCACAGAGGGATACAAGGTATGAGCTGTACTGGAAGGGAATGGGGAGAAAGTGTCAACAAGAGACGTCATCGATCCAAGTGGTTCAAACTCCAATCCAAGCCAAGGGGCGGTTAGCTGGTACCGGGAGAGATTTCTGGGAACTCCTTATAAATCTCCAAGATGATCAGTTTGTCCATCTGGCACTGCTGGCTCTCCTCCTCCTCGCCCAGGATGCGCTGCAGGATGCCCTGCAGGTCGGAGAGGCGGTGCTGGTGCTGCAGATAGGGCGTGGAGCGGATGATGGCGTGCATCAGAGACAGATACTCCATCCTCAGCTGCCAAGTGGGAGGGGAGACAAAACACAGAGCACAATGAAAGATGTAAACTGAGATAAACAAGCGTGCCAGCCTCCATTACAGCATGAGTGCGGGACAGCTGCTGCTGCACCACCAGCCAGAGAGTCACCCCAGAGGCACCAGCTTTTCCTTAAGGCTCATAAGTAGCTATGGAAAACTCTGCTTTTTCTTCAACTCCCTAGTGCTGTTCAACCACACTCAAACACGTCCATCCCCCGCCTCTTGCCATACAGAGAGATTCCTTCCTACTTCTACTATTCACAGAGGGTCCCTGTTCCCAAGGTCCCTCAACAGAAGGGTGCAGACCACCAGAAGCCTGGTAGATCTTTCTTCAAATACACCTTCCCACTGCTGTGTGCCAGGGAGGATAGATCCCTTCTTCCTCCTCAGCCCCCAGGGTTGGTTTGAGTACCCAGAAGTGTTGTGTGCACTTCAGGACTCCACTCTTGCCTACACTAGCAGGCCCCACAGAGGGCCAGGAAAAACACCGTTGCTTAGGGACTGTGTTCCCTTCCCCAGTGCCTATGGGTTGCTGTGAGCACCTTGTCTCCTGGGGAGAGATCAGCAATCTGCCGCACCAGGATGTCTATCAGGACCATCATGTCCGTGTGGTAGAAGATGCTGGCTGTATCTTTGCTGGCAAAGATGTCCTGAAGAAACTTCAGCACTGAGTGCGGTGGCTGAGGCTGATGCTTGAAGATACAAACTGGATCATCTGGGGGAGGAAGAGAGACTGTGCTAAGCCACATGCTGCCCGTGGTCCCCCTCCCCTTCTCCATCTTCGGTGCACACCCCTTCATGAGACCCTACAGGCTTGGGTGAGGAGGCTCTGCTGGCCTTGGCCAGCTTTGCCCAGCTTATGTGCCCACAGACTGCAGCACCTCGCACAAGGCTGCAAAACCGGGATGGCAGCTCTGCAGGGTACCAAGCCAAGACCAAACTCATTACCATTAGCATTAATTGTTGTTTATCTTTCACCTACCATCCCAGGTGACAGCTCATTAGCACATCGCCTCTCAGTGCCTCCCATTTTTGCTCAATAGCTACCACTCATTTTCTCTCTGGTTTATTAAGTCTGGTCCAACGACCCCTCAGAAAAGCCCATCAGAGTCTGTACCGGAAACGAGCTTTCACCACAGAGACCAGGCTAGTACCATCCCAGAAGCAAGAGAAGAAACACTTCCAAGTTTAAATGAGCCACCACATCCTGTTCTCTTACAAAACACGTCCCTGCAGACCCCAAGAGGGGCTCCTGGGACACTGCAGTCCTGTCCCCCAGCAACTGTCAGGAATGCAGACAAAAGAGAAGCATCTTTATTAGGTTGTGCCCCCTCTGTTTTCTTCTCCCAGCCCCTCACAGTAAGGTGATCCCTGCAGGGAATCTGGCAGGGAAAGAGCTAAACAAAGGCTTTGGGAGGAGGCCAGACAGAAAAGCACTGAGATGCCGGCTGTCCTCAAGCTGATATAGTGTGGAGACAGTGATTTGCAACCCCAAAGAGAACTAAAGCCAGAGTAAGATGAGCTACAAACATCACAGGATGAGTTATTTTCCAGCAAATCAACAAAAGGAATCTCAGGCAGCAAAGCCCCTGTGCTCCAGAAGGTATTAGAAAGCACAATAGTGGCATGCAGCACAGGCAGAAATACCTGGGACTGTTCTTCCTGCAGAGATCTCCAGCTTTCTAGCAATCTGCTTTGGAAGAGCTCTGCGTGTGCCGTGGATTTCACCCTATGCCTGGAGCGGACACAAAGCTAACCCTCTGCCAGTGATTCTGGAAGGTCCACTCCAAGCAGCGTTTCAGAAGGTGAGACCACCTTCCAGATCCATCCCCCAGAACAAACCATAGCCCATGTGCAGAGGTGTGTGCCGGTACTGACAGAGTCCTGTCTGTCCAAGGACAGAAGTGGCCCAGGACCAGCTCTACTCCCAGACAAGAGCCTGCCTACACTGCAGCCAGCTGCACCACGAGATGGGGCTGGTCTGACCCAGAAGTACACGGCAAGGGCAGCCCAGAGGCCTCTCCTCTCCTCTCCTCCTAGATGCCATCAGCATCACTTTTTCCTTTGTGCAGCTCCATCCTCAGCAGTGCAGCGTGTCAGCCTCACAACTCACCAGGAAGCAACACGTCCTACCTGAACTGACAGCTCCTCAGCTACCCTGACACACCCCAGCCCTTAACGGGCCCCGGGCTCATCTCCCCGAGTCACCATTAGCCACACTCCCCGCCAGGCAGGCAGCAGTGCTGCAACAACACTCACCTCCCCTGTTCAGCAGCAGCAGCAGCTTCTCTGTGAAAGTCTTGACATTTGAGTGCTTGCTTATTGTAGTCATGATCACACTGTGTTCTGGAACTACGGAAGAAACCTGGTTAGCACATCGCTTTGTCTCCTGAAGGCCACAGTAATAAGAAAAATGTGGAGGGCTCCTATTTCACATCAGTCCTCTGAGGAGCTTTGGGGAACAGTGTAACAGGGCTACAAAAAAGTTTTGGCCCCACAGAGCGGGTGGGCAGGTAAAGAGAAGGTGAAATAAATCTGGAAACAACGCAGAAAGCCTGTATGACTTTGTGCTTCCTGCACACATCTGGTTCACGTGCAGGCTCCATTCCTGCCAGCCAGATCCTGGGAAATACCTTCCAAAGGCTTTACCTTGTCAAACCACCTCTGCTCACAACCCTTTGAAGCCAAAGGCTGCACTCTGTTATCTTTTTACTTCATTTCAGCAGTGCCCCGTTATTGATTGCCCTGCAAGCTCTTATAAGAAGGGATGACCACGTCTCAGGAGCATCCCCAGGGAATAGTTGTTCTTCCCAGCATTTGGCACCAGGCTGTGCAAGGGTAGAGGCCAAAGACTTCTCCTAGGAAATGGCCCCTAACCTGCTTTGGGTGTGATCTGTTGTACCTAAAACACATTCACCCCAGCAGACCTTATGCCGAGTGTGTGTGCACCCTCAGAAACACCCAAACCGCACAGCGAGGCTGTTTCTGTGGCACAGGGTTGGAAACCCTAGAGTATTTCACAGGCTGTGAAGACCTTTAGGATCCTTTACATTGAAGTGCATCAATATAATATGCTTTTATGAGAGATTTTGAACTCATACTGCATCACAGGACTGTACGATAGAGGAACAAAAAATTCAATCCAGTAACAAGTAAGCTGAACATCATTTAACATGTTCTTAGCATCAGAGAACAAGTCACTGCTCTTGGCTACACCCCAGGTGGGCAACGATCCCCCAGAAACATGCTGCCTGTCACACATTACCACCTAATTACTGCAGCCAGGAAGTATATGGGTAAGTGTGGGAAGGGGTAATGAATGAAAGCAGCAGAGATACACTTATTCAGTCTCTGTGCAATCAACTTTCACATGAAATTAGAAACTTTCACATAAATTGTAATGAAACAACTCAAAATAACAGGGAAATTACTGGACACGTCCTTGCTGCTTTATCCTCCCCTCTCTCCATGAAGCCAAGGATAAAGCCATGAGGCAGAACGTGAAGTAATTAAAGATAATTGGAGCAACAGGAGACTTTGGGTTATGAGCAGCCTCTCTTGGCAGGACCTGGGACTACTTTCCAATCTCCAACACCAGACTTCAGAACGTGCAGGCAGCAGATGGGCAAATGCTCCTCTCCAGGGACCAAACATGTTGCCCATTCTCACGACACTCAGCAGGGAGGGAGGACAGAGAACAAGGGCCATCAGGAGAGAGCACAGCTCAGGCCAGCATTGAAGAGCCTGGCCCCAACGTGTGGGCATTGAATGAGTTTCAGTAGACACAGGCAGGCAAGCAGAAGGCTTGTCAAGGCAGAGGACTTTCTTTCTAGATACTGAGAAATGCCTGCTGAAGCATTTTCTCTCCCAAATCAGCCATGCCTACAAATTAACCCCACTCATGTTCCTGCAAGTGCAGCCTAGCAACTGCTTTGATCCAGGCAGCATGGAAGTACAGAAAGAAATCTGCTGGGCCTCACAGAGCTGCTGTGCCCCAGAGAGTCTGCCAGTTGGACATGGGCTCTCAGACCATTTTCTTCTCTAGGGTTTTGCACAACATTTAAACATAGTGTAATGCCAGAGGCTAGTGGAGCTGGAGAGGTTATCAGAGCACCATGAAGACTCAGTGAGATTTCTCCATCCCAGTTCTTTGCACCTTCACCACTGAAATCCCGCCGTGCCAAAGCAGCACCAAACCGACCTGGAATGTGGAGATTGAAGGCCAGGAGGACGTTGACAAATAAGTCAGGCAGCTGGTCGGTGGTGTCTGAGGGCAGCCCGTCCTCTATCACATCCAGCAGGAACTGCACAAACTGAGAGTTGAGGTGTTCTGCACAAAGAGAAAAGAGAGTATTTACAGGACAGTGAAAATAAATCAAGCAACAAGGGACCATGAAAGCCACTTCTCCCTGCTACGTTCTCCCTGCGTTCATGGACTCATCCAGGCTCATGGTCCCATCAGCAGACAATGTCTCTGAGGCAAGTAAGCGGTTTGCGCTTTCAGGCAGGGCAGAGGTAAAACAAAATGCTGGTTAGTGACAGGGATGGGCAAATCCATCTCTTCTGCAGCATGGCATCTGTCCTCCATTGCTCCCACCCAACTTTGCTGCTTTCTCTGGAAGCCTGTCATCTCAACCCACTGTTTTAGCAGGCAGGCTCTACTGGTTAAGAGCAGACCCTACTCTTGCTGGGCTTTCCTCTAGCAGTCCCCACCTTAATCACCAGGAAAGGTCCCTTTCCCTGTGTCTCCTGGTCCCACCATCAGCTCTGCTGTCCTACCAAGCCTTAAAAGCTTAAGCTGCTCTTACCATAGTGATGATATGGCAGGGGCTCCCCCATGGAGAACATCATTGCCAGCACCAGTGCAGAGTAGCACATCTTCTGGTGATCTGCGAGATAAAGGTCGTGCCATTAGCTCTTCTGAGGATGTGAAACACTTCCCCAGCTGCAGCTAAGTCATCACACATTTAATACAGGCATTTAACACTGATTAGACTGCTCCTCCTTCCTGTATGTACTGAGCATTAAGAGTGTTTTTTCCCACCGTTTAAGCACAGCACATGCCTTCTGTGCCATGTGTTTCCAAAGCAATATAAAAAATAAACACAACAACAATTCTCAATTTTTTTCCCCCCTTCACTTATGAGGATCTGGGAAAACTTGATCTGAATAATCAAAAACCTCCCCTGCATAGTTCCAAGACACATCCCATAGTTATGTAATTACTGAACCCAGAAAAAGCATCCATCTGGCCGCCTTGTAATAGTGCCTGTTGCAACCAACACCACCCCCAGACAGCTAAGCTGCTTGTTACCATCTCTGCATTGCTCTACTTTCGCTACCTCAGCTCTGCCTGGAGGTATAAAAGGTCTCTGGGGAGACCAGATCACTGCTCATGACGCAGGCTGTGGATCTGCCCACCTCCCAGGCCACACTTGTCTCCAGCTCTCCCACAGCCTGCTAGGCCAACAATTTTCTCTGGCAGCAGCTACATGTGAATGCTCCACAGGACCACGGCCGGTGTCTTTCCTGAATTGTAATTAACAGATACACCTCGATAGATATTTGCAGAAGACAAAAAAAAAAAAGTCACAGATAGGATCTGTGTCATCCTCAAATGTAGCCTTTGTCCAGGTCAGCAAGTCTGAAGATGATAGGAAAAAGAGTATTATTTTTATAAAGCAGGCCATCACATATACCGGCTAAATAAAGTTCAGCTGTATCTGCCAGAAAGAGCCTAGGGGCACTTGTGACAAGGAAACTCTGAGTGCATTTATAAAAAACTGACTCAAACTACTTTTCATTAGAAGATAAAAAAAAAAAATAACAAAACACAACTTCAAGGCATGATGCTTCACCCAATAGCACTGTTTCCCTGGACAACAGCTGCTGGTTCCAGTGCCCCCTCCAAACTCCTTAAGACATTTCACTTCTCTGTGCACACATTGATCCATGTCTAAGCACCTGCACCCTGCAGTTGGCTTTTGACTGCACAGGCTGATGCCTTCACTGTCACCACGTACTCCTGGACTTGGCCAAAGGACTTGCAACACTTGGCAGCCCTCAGATTTACTGTCAGCACAGGGCAAACACCACAAGCAAGTCATTCCAGCCTCGTGCCCCTGCAAAGTCAGCTCTGCGAGCAAAGCCTCTATGAGCAAAGAACATGTGTGCTGTCAGAGCTCCACAAGATGCCCGAGTTTCCAAATAGTAAATACTTTGAGTAAAAATAGATTATTTGGGGCTTAACCAGAGATTCTACAGCATTAACAAGATTATGAGTTTGCAGGAGAGCGCTCCAGACCATGTGGCAGCAAAGGAAAGTGGAAACCGGATGTTACTCTTGGAAAACGGAGAGGGAGGATATTCAATGACTTAAATGTAATTGATACTTATAAAGAAGTTCTCAGCTATAAAGTGTCAGTGATACCAAAGCTCACTAGAAAAAAAAAAAAAACATCTGGCAAACTGTTCCCCACACAATTTCTTCATCCTTTCCTCCATGGCTTCAGGTGTTGGCTGTTGGAGGCAGGATACTGTGGTAGGCAGAGAGAGGGACCTGCCGTTCCCATGTTCTTAGCAGGGCTTTCATGAACAAAACATGTTCTCTCATTACGTCAGTAGCCATAACATAATGATCTGAGAACAACAGCCCAGTGATAAACATGTGGTTGTAGCAAACAGGGAAGAAGAAATTAATTAGAGATGGGAAGGGGGAGGGTAGTTCTACGCATCCTTGGCCCATCTGCCACGAACTGATGTCCATTCATCTCAGCTGACAGCAGACTCCACTGCTAGGTGGCTAATCTTGTATTGTCTAAGGATGCAGAATCAAAGGATGATGAAAAGAGTCAGAAAGCTGAACTCGGGGCAAATCCAGATCAACCTGGTGCTTGCTCAGCACAAACTCTACATGTTTTTGGAGTCTCCCAGCTGCAGAAAGACTCATTCAAGACACACCGTGCTGAAGAACAGAGTAACTTCCAGACAAAGCACAGCTTTTTTTCTTAAATTATTTTAAAAAATTTTTTTCCCTTCCAGAGCAGCACCAGTGGCTGCAAGAAGTTAAATAGCATTAATACAACTCTCCTAAAGCAAAGAGGCTCTGCTGACCACAGACTGACAAGCATCACTCAAGTGGCCGTGAAGGGCAGGAGGGATGAAGCTGTTTGCTCACCAGCCTGCATTTCTGAAGCCTGCTGAGGTACTGGTAAGAAAGGTGCTATTACATATGAAAGGTGTTTCTCAAAGGCCTTCAAAGATCATGCCTCCAATTTCTAAACACAACAGTGCAAAATCTAGGCACTGGAAGCAGACACAACTGTCTACAACTGAATTGAAAAGAGCCTGAGAGCTGAGCTGCATACACACTGGGCTGCAACAAGAGAGGAAAGTCATGATTACAGACTGGATTATCCCTGTCTGTTTTCTTTGGAATTGTTCTGGCTAATTCTGCTTCTCTGTGGCTTATTATAAGCTCTTCTAATACCGATAGATGTGCAGGCTGGCCGCAACAGAGGGAAGTGGCTGTCCAGAAGCAGTAAGACCCAAGCATCTGGCAGAAGAACTGGCCAGCAGCCAACACGGCCTGCATCAGCCCCGAGGTAAAGTGTTTTCTCATCAAAGGCAGCCAGCATCCACACACAGAGCTTCTGCCTCCACTGCTCTTCAGTAACAAGCCAAGAGGGATCCCATGGAGCTGCTGCAGCCAGTTCAACACTCCCCAGTTGCTTAGTGCTGGCACCGACTGCTCTGGCCTCTGCCATCTGCAGAAGGGATTAGCTATTCCACAGCATGCCACGGATCAGCTGCTATTCCCCCGATTTTAGTACCAAAATAAGCTCAAGTCATTCTTGGATTCAAGGTCGTGCTTTCACACAAGGTAACACTTGCCATTTGCTGGCAGGACATGCAGCAGTAAGCACCAGAATGGCAGGAGGGAACTACTAATGCCCTAAAACACCTCTGAAGGACAGAGACGTTTGGGTCAAGGATGGCTAGGTCTCTGTGAAGGCTGAGAGGACTAGATGCCACACAGATGACATTTGCACAAGTGCCTGCCACAAGCTTAGCATGAGGAAGGCAGCAAGGGATCAGGGCATGGATTTGGGAGGCTCCTGTAACCAAAAGCAGCCTGTCAGCAATGGAAGAGCAGCTTTTTACACCCTTGGACTGTGCTGCCTAGGTATTACAGCAACGAGAAGAAGAAATCCTCACCTTGCGATCAAGGCAGGGAAAGAAGAGATGCTGCAGATCCGCAGGCTGGCAGTTCAGAGGATGCAGAAGAGCCACTTTTCACCCAATCCCACTGCAATGCTTTTTAGGTCCCCAAAGCACAGCTAACACTTGCTAGGAGTCAGGCCTGCTTCAAGCAGAAGCGCTATGTGGAGATCAGCAAAGGTGTGCAGAAGTCACTGGGTCAGAGCTCGACACTCCATCACACCTTGGGCTGAGGTAGCTGTGCTATCTGGGATGACACAGCTCCTGGCAAAACGCCCTGGACAGCAACGCTGTGACCAGGCAAGGAGTAACCAAGGGCGACCAGCCCACTCTGCCTGCACAAAGGCAGCTCATGGAACAGAGCAGGAGACTAAAGCCCGCCTGGGCATGGTGCAGAAGACGCTCAACTGGAGACAATCCTTATGACTTCGTGATGGATGCTTGATAAAGTTTATTTCTGGCAGCACAGGACTGGGAGCAGTGCTGCCACAGAAGCACAGTCCTAGTCCCATAACTGAGTATTATTTGCTCCTTGGGCAGTAAAACCTCAGCCTAGAGAGGCAGCTTCTCAGGCATAACCAGACAAAACAGCAGGCGCGCGGTGAGTCCCGCGCACAGGCCGATAAGCAGCGGCAGCACAAAGCAGGCGCAGCCGCAGAGGCGCCGTGAGCTCGGTCCCGCAGCTCAGCACCAGTGCTTGGCCTGCCCTCAGCCCAAACACGATTTCTCAGGCACCCCACATTTACCTGCACTTCAAAGCAGCTAAGCAAAGACGAGCACAAAGCCTTCTGCAACAGGCTTCATTTTCACCTCTCATACCCCTTTCCAGACATGAGATTAGCCCCATTAGCCCTACTCACTAGTCAGGTTGGGACAGTCTGTGGTGGGATGCTGGGGGCAGGGACATCTATTACACATGTCCAAGGTGGGCATCTTGGACTTTTACTTAACTCACATGAAACAGATGTGACAGTGCCTGTTCTGCACAGCCCTGCCAGTCTTCAGCCTCATCACCAAATTAGACTTCTCCACAGCTCCACGACACCCACAGCAAACCAACTGGCTACAGCCTGCAATCAGGGCAGCAAGGCTCCAAACACTGGGGCTCTTCTGATTTGACCCATGCAGTCACTCAACAGCTATTTTAATTGTTGGCACACTGATGGAGCAAAGGTCCTTTCCTTCAACCAGCACACCTCTCATTTAGCAGCAAGAAACACCACAAAGACGTGCTATAGAGTGCTGAGAAAAACTGCCCATAAGAAGCTGCAGAGATCTTGCTTGAGATCTGCAGGTGTCTCTTTTCAGCATCAGGAAACAACACTGGAACAGCTCAAAACATGCTTTAAGACATCCACAAGAAGTGATGCAGATCATTAGTGGCATATTCAAGAGCTAGAGGGCTGAGCACCACTGGACTGAAACATCCCCTCCTGTGCATTCTCCACTCACAGCTGTAATAACCTGAGTAGCTTTAAAGTCAGACACCATTCCTCCTGGAGCACTGGGCACACAGAGCAGTCGGGCAATGAGGGTCCCCCAGTGCTGCTGTAAATCGTCTAATGGAAAGACAAGTCCCTGGGGAGCTGGGTACAGCAGCTCTGGCTCACCTTGTGTGTGAGTCTGCATGTCCCGGGCCAGCTCCATCGGCAGCACGGAGTTGACAAGCGTTGAGATGACTGCAGCATCCAAGTTGCACATGGCTCCAAAGCACTTCAACAGCAGCAGCCGTAACGGCACCCTGTGCTCCTGCAGAAGCAATTGATTACATTCAGTGGTGTCCCAGCTGAGGGCTTACTCTAAAGCACAGACAGAGCCAGCTAGAAGCTCCTGCTGTTAGGAAGCCACAGACCCTCCCCCATGGTAAGAGTGAAACCAAGAAGCTCTACTAGCTCTTCACAACAGCCCAGGAATCATTTTACAATAACATTCACAACTGAGTTGGCTACATGTTCTTGGCACGTGCAGTCAGAGGACATGTGGCAGCCAGAGCTCAGACCTGAGATGCTCCACTTCATCCACTAAATGAGACAAAAATCAACAACCTATACCCACCCCCAGCAAACAGATACAATCTGCTGGGCAGTTAGGATTCTCTGAGCACACCAAGGTTTTGTGAGTGCTGCCCTGAAGGAGGTTTCTTGACAACACAGTATTTGCAAACCCTCTTCAGCATATGGTGGTTAATGAACAGGACAGGAGCAGCGTCTCCACTGTGAAGGTGTCAGGTTTGAGCTGGGAGCAGAGTGTATAACTCAAAAGTTCTGGGACATGCCAGCTTTCCAGCAAAGATGACACTCAACCTGCAGCTCCCACACAAGAGACCTGGTGCTAGGGTAACCTTTATAGTCCATCCTCAGCCAACAACTCTGGGGTTTGGAGGACAGAATTGAGCCAAACCCTGGCACTGGGCACAACAGCAGCCAAGCCAGAAGAGCCAACTGCTCTCCACCCGGTCAGACTTCCCCGAAACGCTGGCCAGAGCGGGGCGGGCAGTGGGAGTCAGCAGGGCCCTGCTGCCCACCCTCCCACTGCCCAGACACGCCGCAGCCCTGACACTGCGCCCTGGGTTCAGACACGGAACTGCCAGACCAGAGCTAAATGCCACAAGGCTTCATGTGCTGTCACTGGGGACTTAGGAGAAGATGGCGATGAGTTTCCAAACCCCACAGAATCCCACAACAGCACCTCCCAGGAAGGAAAAGTGCAAAGCAACACCGCACAGGCATTGAAGGCAAAACTTCCATTTCTTCCTCTGAATACTGATTTCCTTCCTCAGTCCCAAGGCTTCTACTCACAACCTACTTTCCTAAGCAAAGCTATTTACAAATGCACAGGAGCGCATTGATTAAAAGAGGAGCAGTCACAGCCTGTCAGCTTTCCCAAGGCATCCTTGGAAATCCTTCCTCTAGGTATTAGCAATGCCGATTCTGTCCCTCAATGGAGCTGATAAAAGCAGCAAGCTTTACCCATCACGGTACTAGCTCCTGCTAATCGAAGTCTGTAGCATCCTCTGCTCTTGCATGCAGAGCGCTGACATTCACCAGCATGCAAAAGGGATGTGCTGCAACTCCATCTCATTCACAGAACTGTCCTATCTGGGAAGAACGTCTTCCATATAGTCATCATAGCAACCCTGCTCTTCTGCATCTTCAGGGAAACCTCAAAGAGAGAGATTCGATGCATTCTGCCACCTTACCATCTGATAATATGCCACGAGGGACAGGACAGATTCAAACTCATTCTTCTTGCACATTTTCTTGCAAACTTCTGGGTCTGCATCT
>NW_008624296.1:2432-35329 GCF_000691845.1 Merops nubicus | reverse complement strand
CAGGAATGAACAGGTCAGCTCAGTGGTACATCAAAGGAGCAAAGTGCCTGCTGCGGGGACCTCGAGGGAGGCCAGCTGCTTTCAGGTCTCAGTAGCCCCAGCTCAACCACCTCACAAAAAACTGAAGGCAGAGCACAAGGACAATTCAAGAACCACCATCCTGCAGATTCTGCATCAAAGAGAATTCTTGAGAAACATCTCTGCTATACAGCATGTCTTGGCTGAAAGCACCTTAAAAACCCATAAAAAAAAAAAAAGTAACTTCACTGGGACCATCTGCTCTGCTGTAGAGGGAAATCTACTCACCAGGATGCGGAGCAGCTCCTCCAGGTAGCAGCAGATGACGTTCTCATCCTCGTAGAGCGCCCAGCTGCGCTGCTGAGCGTCGTCCTTGTGCCTGGCCAGATCGGCAAAGATCACCTCCAGCCGCTGCTCGTCGTGGCAGATCTGCCCCGAGGGCAGCCCCGCGCTCAGATTCTGCACAACAGCAAAACCACTGGTTAGGGGGTCCCGACAGCTAGCTGTTGTTTGGGTGCCTGTTTCCTCAAATCTTTGTCTCCAGACTGACAGTTGGCCTCATTAAGTCAAAAGCTGGCAGCAAAAAGACAGCAAGTTTAAGATGCATGTTATTTTAGCTCTCATACTTTTGGGACCTCTACTCGTCTCCTTTCCTTGCACAGCTAATGCACTGAATCAATCAGAATAGGTGCCAGAACTGGTGCATGGACAGAATGTCTTTAAATCCAAGCTACCATCATCCTGCTAGAGCATTAGCTGTCTTCTGAGGATGCTGAAGAACTCAAGAAACCTCACTCAAACAAAACTATACCCCTTTTTCTTAGTGCTGTTAGTAACCTAGGGCTGATCCAGGCAAATCAACATTCCCAAAGCCATGGGAATTTGTACCCAAGTCTCTCCTAGATCACTTAATTGTAACCTCTTGGCACACACTCACACCACCAGCTTCCCCACTTTCCTTCCCAGCAAGCCAGAGGGTGCTTGCCTGCCCTGGGGTGGGGTGAATGCTGCAGTGAGGGGAATGCCCATTTCCTGCAAGGGAGGAACTCAAGGCAAGAGGCCAGCTCGGATGACCACAGCCCTCTGCACACTTCAACCCGCTTAAAGGAAAACCCAAAATGCTTGGGCAGAGCACTACACTTGGTGCCAGCTAAGCCCTCCCCACAGGGTAGACAAACACACTACATCTTTCAGAAAAGCAGCTCTGTGTGCCAAGAGCATGGGGCAACCCAACCTCAGGGAACCCAAAGGTACTCTATTACCTCCCCACAAAACAAGTAAACCACTGGCTTCCTTCTGGGTTCAAGCCTCTGCGAGAATCAAGCAGGCGTTCGGAAGCCCTTCAGAGGACACATTGTAGACTCTAAAAATCATCCTGAGCATAGGGAAAGCCAAAGCAGCCTGGCATGGGCCAGGACCACTGTCAGGCAGCCGCTGAGCACACCTCCAGGCTCACCCCAGTAAAAGAGATGTGTCCCAGGACACAAAACCACCACACTGCACAACTGCCTCCAGGAAGGAGAAGCTCGCTTCACTGCCCCTCCCTCCATCTCGAAAGGGACAGATTTCCTTTAATCCTTGGCTTAGGAGCAAACATTTGCATGGCACTACATGCCACCTGCTCAACACCAGGTCTGCCTCCTTCTACAGCAAGGATAGGAACCAATGAATCTTGGGCTGCTCTGGTTCTGCTTTCTGCCACACAGCACAGCTCTACCACCATTCACAGCAGCTCTGACGCTTGTAGCTACAATGCAGGCTACCTCAGCAGATCTGACACACGCACTCCTTTCTCAGACTGCTGTCACCTGCAGCCCCACCACTTCCACTTCATACATAACTCTTGCCATGAAGGCTTCACTCTTCAGTTGTCTTTCCTACACTTTTCCTCTCCCTGGAGAAAGAGCAGGGAAGAGTCAGGCCCTGCTAACCTGTCCCAACAGCTGCTGTGGTCTGTGATGTAGGACAACCAAGGTAAGGAAGGAAAGAGCATGCTTGTTTAACATGAGCTTTTGTACACTCTTAAAATTTTGGGAAGCTGTGGAATGTGTACAGAAAACCGGGTAACCAGCTGTGAGAGAGGATGGCAGCTTTCAGGAGCTGAGCATAAACACAGGAGAATCTCCCACTGATGTGATTTATCACAGAAGCAAATACTTTAGTTAAGAGACTCAGCTTGATCTTTCCATCTCCTCCCACCTTTATGAGGGCCTACAACACTGTGGTGTCACCTGCCTGTCCTCATGCATCCCAGCTATTGGGACAGGGTTCTCCATTTATGTACCTTACTCAGATCCTCCTCATTAGAGTAGTGCAGGGCTGGCCCTACCTCAGCCCACTGCTGGGATGTCTTTTTGTATGAGCATTTTAATGCATACTCGTTTTAATGATCACTCTTTTTAGCCTCTTATCACTAATCTGCTTCCTCCAATCCTTCATCTACAGCCTTTATGACTCCACTGAGCATCAAGCTCCTAATGGACTTGGATGAGATCAATCCATTAAGAAGCTCTTTAATCCAACCACTGTAACTACACCACACACTGTCTCAATGCACTCTCAGCACCATTCTCAGCCCTCCCACCACCAAGGTCAGGTCTCTGCTTATTAAACATCTTGGCAGCTACTTCAACCTGCAGCCTCATAATATGGTCATTTCCAGGAATCTGCTCCCAAGCAAGAAGTGCTTTCAGTATTTCTAACAATGCCACTTTGCACTTTGCTTCAGATAGTTCCCTCCCCCCAGTCCAGCAGAACAAACTGCTGCAGGGATTTCATTCCTTCTGAGTTGCCAAAAACCGTTTTAGGAACCTCACCACCCACACGCTGCTCAGATGTAACCACATCTGCCATGAAAACCCTGATACCATCCTGCCGAGCTCTTCCTCCAGCTTCTTCCTCACCTTCCCATGTCTCTCTCCCCACCACTCCGGCGTGGGGGAATCACCAGTGCTGTGGGCACACACATCTACCAAGTTTCCCCCCCAGATCCACCTTGTGTAAACTATATAGCAGGTTTTTAGACACATTTCAGGGGGACTTCCCTGGGAACCTCCCCCTCGCCGGGGCAGCAAACCACTTGCACTCCAGCCCCAGTGGCTAACAATGCTCTCCTCCACACAGGCAGACTGCCAGGCTCCCCGGCAGCACCGAACCAGATGAGCCATGGTGCCAGAGAGACCCCGAACTTCAGCTGAACCTTGCTCTCTAGGGCAGGCCTTTCATGTGCACTCTTTCAGCAGCAGCAGGTCTGCTCCCAGCTGGGCACCCTGGGATATGGCCCTGTCGCAGGGCAGGTTGGCTCTGCAGGAAGGGGACCCCGCCTGCTGTGCACAGACCTGTGGGGCATCAAGGGGAGACAGGAGCACTGAGCTTCAACCCCCATGTTAGCTGTGCTTCAGTCAGGTCTCTGCAGCCTTTGCTGTCCAGCTATCCCAGCCCAACACATTGACTCCACAGACTCACTCAGCAGCACCTCTCTCTGCACCACTGTGGCCCATTTACAGCTGGAGTGAGATGGCTGTGCATGAAGACTCTGGCACAGACATTCAAAAAGGCTCTTCTAGTAATTAATGAGCAATGGACTTGCATAAGCACTTAATGTGTTCCTCCCACCCTCCAGATTCACTTTTGTTGCTGTATTTCACCAAGGAGGATCCCCATGTGGGCATGCTAACAGCCCAGCCAGAGGACTCAGCCTTGAAAGCACTCACTCCGCTGAACTTCCCTTTGTCCTCGGCAAGCAGAGGGACAAGGGTACCACAGGGACAAGCCGAGCCCCAGAGCAGCATTTGTGTCTTGGTAAAAGCAAGTCTCCCTTAAGCAAAGCTGAATCAATGAATGGGAACTGCTCAAAAGGCAGCCTGCATGGACTGAGGGGAAATAGAGGGAGCTTGGCCACACTAGCCATGAGGTTTGCCGGGGCCTGTTGGGGAAAACAGGCAGTGGGCAGTGGTAATGGACAGCTGGGAGCAGCTCCCAGCCTAGCACTACAAGGGGAACCCTCTCCAGAACTACATCACCTCCCACACCAACTTCCTAACTTGTTCCTCTGCCTCCAAGACAGCCAAGAACCGTTTGACCTCACGCAGCAGCCTGAGCTGATCTCTAAGACCGAGCTGAATCACACACCTTTGTCAGAGCAGTTTTCAAGCTTAAATTTAAGGCAACCAGAGATGGGTTTGAGTCACACATGCAACACAGCAATGCTAATTTAATAAAAAGCAGGTAAGTTATTTCTAAGCGCTCCCTCTCAAGGTGTAGCTGGCTTGTGTATTAGGCAACTTTGCTCACCTTGCACTCAGTTTAATTTTCAAATCAACCTCTCTAGACAAGATGTCTGCAGTACTGCCCTCTCCTTTCAGACTGGAGATTATTCAGCAGAGCTGAAGGCAATCACATACCACCCATACACACTAATCCAAGCGATTCTCTAGATGCTTGAAAACCAGGCAGCATCTATATTATCTTTTAGTGCTGCCAAAATGTCAAATGACTTCCCATGAAAGCCAGCTCCAGTTTAGAGGGTCACTGCAGCAATGCCTTTGAAAAGAGGTTTCATTTCCCTTTGCCTATCTTGCCCAGTCACCATGCCACTTGTCAGGAACTTGCTCAAGGACAAGAAGAGTGGCCATTTCCAAGGCCGGGACAAATCCTGACATGGGAGAGCCAGCTCAGCATGTTTGATCCTTCAGATCAGGCTTCCCCAAGGTAGTATGGTACCTCTGAAGCACCCTTCCTAAGGTGTGAGCACCTCAGCACCCTCCTTCTCTTTGCTGTTCCTCCAGCGTAGCCTTATGTTACCTCTCTAAAATCAGCAGCCGTGATTTTAGTGGTGCTGTGCCAGCACAAGGATCTTTTGTTCTCTTGAAAACACGTACCGGGGCAGACTCTGTGCTGGAGAAGCAGCAAGGTAAATAAGAGGGAAGTGTCACCACAACTCAACCTCCAGAAGGCACCGGGGATAGGAGTGAGGTAATGGATTCCAGAATTGATTTAGTAAACCGGCGATCTGACTTCAAATTAAGACTGGAATAGGAATAGAAAGGATAACTAAAGAACATGATACAAGAGGTTGAAGGAGGTGGGATATCTACTATGAGCAGACTGAAGCTTTAAATCAAAGCTTATCTCTCACTGTGTTTTAGGCGGTGGAAGAAAAATCTTGAAAAATATGCAAAAGATGAACTGACCATGCATTTGCACAGGCTGGGGTGTGGAAGAATTTCATATGTTACAAAATTAGAAAAAAAAAAGCAGTCCTTGACTTAGAACTGACGACTCAGCAACAATTCTGCAGAGAAACCCCTGAGATCATAGAACAATTTGGCATAACAAATAACACAAAGTCAATGATAATAGTTTGCACCATTAAATGATGTTAGTGAAACTGTGGCTGTACAGCCACACCATGACTACCCATGGCTGAATTTTTAACTGTTAGAGCTTGTCTTCTGCGCCAGGTGAACAACCTCATCTGGGACCAGGTCCCTACACAGCAGCAGAGCTCCATCTTCTGCATTAGAAACTGAGGAAAAGTGCACACCACGACCACAATGCTTACACCTGACCATGGTGCAAGCCCACCCAGGCTCTCCATCTGAAAGAAGTTCTGCTCAAGATAGGTATGATGAGGCATCATGAGCCAGGACCTCCTGCTGTGTCTCCATAAAGTACCGGGTACTTTTGAGTCCAGCAGATGTCCTAATGATAGACACTGTATCAGTTATGAGTAGATCCACGCCCTGCACAAGCATCAAAATTTCTTCCCATGTTTCAGGCTGGTCTGCAGCAACGGGCATCAAATGGAGGTTTTCAACTCCTCTCTGCAAAAAGCCAGCACTAAACGATTTCTGTGGAATTACGCTTATTGTATCCTGAGAGAAGGTATGAAAATAATAATATTCAAATCTTGTCCAGGGTCCAAATAATAGAAAATTGAACTTCTTAGCATGCAAGTCAGAGCCAGAACATTTGCTTGAAACAGCTAAACTTTTTTGCTGAATCTAGATCGTGTGTTGAGACGACATCGTTATTGCAGGAGGAAGCAATTAACCGTTGGGTTATGGCCACAAACTGAGACTTGATGATTGCTTCTAGGACCCTCTATTCAGCACATACAGTTAACCAGATTATGATTTGATCTAAAATTTGAATGCCATTCACTTTCCATATTCAGATGCTTCTGAACAGTTCATTATAATCTTGCCATCAGCAATGGAACTCCAATCTTAGATGTTTATATGAAACGTACTCCTCGGGGCTGTATTTAGCAAGTGGGAGCTGAAATTTATTATCCCTCCAACTAAAGCAGAGGGCTGCCTAGGTGCACTTCCCATTTCAATGACTGCTGCAAGAAGCATTCTTTTACTTCCTTCCTTGCATGTCTGCAGCAGATGAAAGAGGAATATGCAATCCTTTTGGCATAAGGGTTATTTGGAAGAAGCTCAATATAATGCTTTTCCTCCAGTGGCTGAAAAACTACTTTCATGGTCTTTAAAAAAAGCAGGGCTGAGGTTTGTGTTGTGGAATAATGGAGAGGTTTGCATCTACAGAAAACTAGTTTCCATTGCTTTGATGAAATAGCAGGACAGACGTATACAAGTCTTGGGTGCTCCATCATCAAAGAGACAAGAATCCCTGCAGATTTATACTTTGCACAGGTTTGCTGAATCTACACGCAGTACGTGCAGCACTGTAGAAGAAAACAAGTTTGTACAATGCATTATTTTATAAAAGGTTTCTCTACAGAAGCACTTACTGTGAAGGCCCCATTTTCAGCACTGTGTTGTCACCAGTGCTGCCCGTGGCACTTGCAAGGCTGTCATCTCCCACCTGAGGTGCTCATGTGGTTCGGTTCAGTGCTGCCCATCCCATCTCCCTCTCCCCAAGCCACAGTCTCATCTGAGACACCCACCCCTCCACCACAGCACCAAGGGCCCTCTCAGTTGGTTTGGCCTCTCACTCCCAGCTCCAAACTCGAGGTTGTGCTGTACATCTGCAGCTCGTTTGGGGAAAACACTCATCTGTTTTCCACTCCCTTGCTACCAGTACTTGGACCTGGTTTAAACCCCAGGTCCCCCGGCTAGACATTTACCCCCATCTAGCACCTCTCCCCTTTCCTTTAGGATCTCACTAAGCTCCTCATCCCAAACATTAGGGGAGCTCAGTGAGCTCATAACACCTTCTGCCCCATGCTAGGAGGTGTTTGGTGCAGCCCCTCAGTCCAGCCCCACACACGCTACCTTACTCTCCACCACGGAGATGAGAATCTGCTCCATGATGCTGCTGGTGGCTGGAATGGAGGTCTGGATGTGGCCGATGACCACGCCGATGGCCACGCGGGACAGCTCATAGCTGAGGTGGGTGTTCCTGCGTACCAGCTCGATCAGTTCAGCACCTATTGTCTTGGGGACAGATGCCACCAGACCACTGGGCTCTGGTGGCACCGGCTCCACCGCAGCCACCTTCTTATCCTCCAGGCAGAGGGAGCTGAAGGCATCCAGGCTCGCAGGGGCGGCCAGGGTGGCTTTCTTCATCTGAGAAGTCTTCTCCCCATCCCCAGTGTGGGACCTCTGGGTCCCCCCTTCAGCTGGCGGTGCCGGGGCAGCTCTCTTGGTCTGGGGAGATTTGCTTGCCCCATCCTTCGGGGAAGTCCCGTAGCGGGAGTGGGCCACCGAGCCGGCGTCCAAATTGCGCGTTATGGTGGTGTGGACGCTGCGGCTGGGCACAGGGGGAGGGGTGTTGGCAGGGCTGGAGGTGGCCGTCGGCAGAGCCGTCTCTGACACAGAAGAAGCAGTGTACAAGGTATCCAGGGATGTCGTGCTCACAGAGGAGGCACTAGAAGCTGACCCAGGGATAATTTCAACTGAGTCTGAAACGGAACAATTAAAAATGCCTTAGCAACAGCATCAAAAGAAAAAAGAAAGACCCAAATTGCTACAGCACAGTCCATTAAAAGGCTCATTGTGCATGCGACCAGAGCAGTTTAACTTCTCTTCCTGCCTCAGTTATCTCAAAGCAAAATTGTACTGCTCTCTCTGTGCACAATCACTTCTTTAGAAAGGGGAAAACGACTCTTTTCAGATTAATACCCTTCAAAGGGCTCAGTGTTTTACACAGGGGAAGTGAGAGAAGGAGGGGCAGGACTAAGGGACAGAAAAGTCCTTCCCCCCTGGCTTAGCAGTGGGCTTCTTCTGCATTCAGAATTTAAGCTCTCAATCTTTTGAATGATGGTGCCCGAGAACTGCATGAGACTGAAGGCTTCACATGCCAGCCCACACAGCCCTCTTGCATGCACCTCACCAACTGCACACCACAGTTAGCACCGAGGATGAAGAAACATTTGGCTGACAACACCTCTAGTCTCTCTCTTTCAGCACTCTCCAACGTTTGATCACGAGCCCTGCAGCCCTGCTAGCACCTACTGCTTTCACAAGCCTCCACCTTACCTGCTCTACTGTATTTCTCCCCTGTCTCTCGTTTTGACTAGTTCTAGCAGGGATATCAGTCCCACCTTCCAGCAACCAAAAAAAAAAAATGCACTACAAAGAGATGTTTAGATTTTTCTTCCTTTAACCTGGTCTGGTATATAGCTTTGATAAACCTCATCCATTAGTTTCATGGGGACAGAAATGCATCCGAGTCCTTTCCTGCCTGTGACAACAGTTACTTGGGCAAACACTGAGCTATCTTCATCTAGAGCTTTGCAAAAGCAGCCGATGTTAGTGCTGGAAGAGAAGGAACACACCCCATGGGGAGCCCAGCTCGCAGGGATGGCAGATTCTCCCACACCAAAGGCAGGACCTGTGTGACAGACACGTGAAACATCTTTGCTGCACCTCTGCAAGCAACTCCAACCCTTCCTTCCTTCTTGGTCCTGTGAGCCCTCTACTACCCCATCCATCACTCAAGCACAAGCTAGGCAAAAAATTGGGGCCCTTCATCCCACAGGGGTTCAGCATCCTTCTTTCTTCCTCTTCCTCCT
Organism: Merops nubicus; assembly: GCF_000691845.1. Lineage (NCBI taxonomy): Eukaryota > Metazoa > Chordata > Aves > Coraciiformes > Meropidae > Merops > Merops nubicus. Next base: position 26,325 of record NW_008624296.1, on the reverse strand, counting down.
CCAAGAGGCATTCATGAATCATAGCTCCCACCATGCTTCATTAAATCAAGATAATGAGTTGAAGCAAACTGACCTTTGTGAACTCCCACTACCACAGTGAAAAATGGCTCAATACCATTAAGTACCATTACGTAAGCTGGTGCCAGCCCCAAGTTTCAATTAACTACCTGCAAGTCAACAGCTCTGCCCTGCTCCTCACAAGGTGACAAGAGTGGCCTTGAGATACACTGTGTGTCACTAATGACCTGACTGTCACAGCACAGGAGAGCACTTGGACAAGCTGACAGCAGCTCAGCAGGATGACCACTGCCTCTGCCAGCCCAACTGCACCAAAGATGGAGAAGCCCCTGCCATGGCCCCATGGCTCTGCTCTGAAGTGCTTCTCATTAGCTCTTCCCCTGCCTGTGGGCAGCATGTTGGCAGGTGTGCTCCTGGAACCACTACTGCTCCTTATTACAGGCACCAGCCACCGATTTTATGGAAATTCCATCTGAGCACTGTACAAAGATAACGCCCAACAGACTGGAAGTCAACAGCGAGACCTGAGCCTGTCCTAAAAGTGTGACCAGTGAGCTCCCCCTGGTGAACTACCACACTCTGCACTGCCAGGGAAAGCCCTCTGCCTTGCTGGGAGATGGCCACGGTGTCTGTGGGAGAAAAACACCCACAGGATCTTAAATCCCCAAGGTTGTGCACTGGCCAGAATAGCCACCTGAGCAGGCATGGAGTTTGCTCCTCAGAGAGCACCATATTTCCCAGGGCCACCAGCACAGGAGGACTGGGAGGACGCTGTACTTGGCACCCATCCACAGCGCCAGGCTGCCTAGACCCTCCCAAACCAGAGAGGACTTGAAGGAGCACTGCTCACCAGCTCATCATCATTGGCACTAGAACCTATAGGAACTTAGGATATACACGCCTCTACATTAAAAATATATAGATATATCTAAAAGGATATAAACCCTGTAGGAATGTAGGATATAGACAAGGTTGCTCTCTGAGCACAAAGCAAAAGCACCCAGGCACTGCGACTGTTAGGTGGCCCGGTGCCCGTTCTGAGCCCGGTCTGGAAGGCAGCTTCTCCTTACTTTTCACTGGAGCAGCAACCTGCGTGTTCTTGCGCTTCTCTGGCGGCGGGGGGGTGACAGGAGCAGCACGCCGGGCCTGCGGTGGGATCTGTAAGGGAAGATTTCAGAGCAATCAAAGGAGGCTGACAATAAAGACATTCTCTGTTATGAAACCTTCTTTCTCGTGTGTGTGTGTAGATTTGTCCTTACATCTCTCATCATTCGAGGAAGTTTTCTCAGGAGGACAGATATTAATAGGCAGCTTCCTTGAACAACAAAGCAGGATGCAAGTGGGCTTCACCCCTCCCTGTGACAGGCAAAGCAGCCCTTGTTTAATTGCTGTGTTCAGCAGTACATGGCACACATGTCGTGTAGACCTGTCAAGAATTTACTCCTCCTTTATTCCAAATGCAATCCCACACACTCACTGTGACTCCACACCACTCTCAATAGCTCCACAGAGGCTGCAAACACAGCGCATATTTAGACACTCTTCTGGAGAGATCCATTACATCAGCTACAAACACCCTTGGAAAAAGACAAAGCCAAGGACTGGAGACATGTAAACTCCTTTTCCATGCTTTGAGATCTACTCCTGCTCATGCAGGGAGAATATAGGGCTAGACTCTCTGTGCAATCCTACACTACCTGTAGCAAGACCCGCAGGGAAGTGCTTTTGACAGGGAGTTGCATTAACTCTCCACATCTGGGGTTTCTCCTGTAAGTCTCCTCTGCTAGCAATGTCAATCTGGCAGCATATGAGCCTCAGGCCCAGATTCCTACACTCATCTCTTCCTGTTAGATCCAAACACCATGACAGCATTACCCAGAACTACACTGGTGAGGTGCAAGCTCAGGGTTCACCTCTGGTTGGTAGAATGCTGCTGAACACAGCAGTCAAGCTAGGTGGGAGCACGTTGCATCAATACTCTAATCCTCACACCCCAGTGGCTCAGGGCCTCTTAGGACTTCTGCTTTTCAGAGCCTGCTGCCCAAAGCATGCCTCTTTTATGCAATACTGCAATTGCTGCCTGCAGCAAAACCACCCAGGGCAGCACAGGAAGGGAAAGAAGGTGATGGCCTCAATGTCTCAGGCAGCCCAGACTGAAGCCAGCTGGAATCTATGGTGATGTTCAGGCCACCACACAGTGCAAATTTTCCAGGTTTGTTTAGCCCTGGAAGAGAAGTTTTTCTGTAGCCCGCCCATGCTGAACAGTCCCATAAAGCCATACAGAGCACAACACACTGCCAGTCCCTGCAGCGAAAAACAGAGAGGCCCCTGAAAAGTCTCCATCTTAAATAGCTTACAACATGGGAAATGAAAAATGTACTTTTTCCCCATGATCCAGGAAGGTCTGAAACCTCCTGTGAAATGGGAGCAAAGATATTCCTGTACATAAGGCACGTTCAGGAGACAACTCAAATGTTCAAGACTGGATGCCAAAAGCTGACAATATGGTGCTCACAGCCCATGTCTGCACCCTACCAGACAAGTGAAGACACAGAAGTTTGCACAGCCCACAAAGCCTTTAAAAAAGTGATCTCTCAGTCCCTTTCGCTCACCCAGCACAGAATACAACCAACCTTTTCCTATGTCACATGTAAAGAAATGACTTGTTAAGGGCCTTCAGCTGGTGGATTATAACCAGATATTGCTGCAGGCTCCCAGACTGAGCTCTTCTGCTGTTGTCAATCCGTCCCACATTGTTCTCTGGGTAAAATGCCATATGATACTTGCATACAGCTCCAAAAATTATCTGTGTCAGTCCAAAAAAGGGATGACAAAGCTGAGAGAGGCCAAACAGATAGGGAGGGGTCTCCACATCGTGCAGCTGGAAGGCTGCTCCTAAATGGGGAAGGCTCAGCTGTGCTAAAAGCAGAGGCCACCCTGCGGGGCAGTGGAGCCGCAGCCGCTCGGCCCGGCCCCGCTCCCAGAGCAGCCGGGTTTGGTGGCCAGGCAGGCTCGGGGCTTAGAGCAGCTGCCTGGCATTATCTGGAGATAGCTGGGGTGGGGTCGTTCTGGAGTATTTCCACGGCTTCTTTAGCCCTTCCAAGTTTACCACGCAAGCTGAAGGCAGCTATTCCAGCCCAGCGCCGACATGAACAGGCGTCCAGCTGACGTGAGCTCCAGCGGCCACGCGCCGCAGCCCAGGCGGCCACCGTCACAACATGAGATGTCATGTGAACTTCCCCAGGAGCTGAGCTGCCATGAGAGGTGGCCGTCACCTGCCTCTGCCCCACGTCCCAAACGCTGCGTGGGGTCAAGAGGAGGATGTACAACACCAAAACCCCTTGAGGGAAGCGGAGAAAACATCCTCTGTCCAGCTGCCATGGGGAAGGTGACTGCACAGAAGTTCCTGCAGTTCTGATCCATCCTGTCCAGAAGGGAGAGGAGGGACCTTACCTCCTCCGTGCCTACACACACCTTGTAAACCTCCCTTTCCCCAGGCCTCTACAAGGGGACTGTGAACTTCCTCAAATCCATTGATTCTGCACATCTGCTTCCTCTCCTTTTCCATCTTGCAGTAACTGCTATCAGAGGCTCTGCTCCCCATGCTGCTTGAGAGCTGACTCAGCCACAACACTCCCATCTTCTTTCCAGCCAGGCAGGCAGAGACCACCACCACTCCTTCAACTCCTGGGAATAATGCTATTATAGTAGGAACCTTTACACAAAAAAAAAAAAAACAAAACACACCAACAATTCCCCACCCATCACCTCCTTTAGGCAAACTCTGCTAAACCAGATGTGCTGATGTGCAGCAAAGGCTTCTGGAGATGAGCATCACAAACCCATTGAGCATGCACAAATGCAGCAGACTGACTAAAATACTCCAAGAGGCTCCCTTGGCAGCTGGTGTGTAACTGCCCCAGCCTCCCACCTCATGGTAACTACAAAGGAGCTGAAGAGAGACTCAGCACAGGTGCCATCACCAAGTACCTCAGCCAGTTCAGCCCTCAGAGCAAAGCCACCAACAGGAAATTTGCACCTCAAATTTTGCTTAAGATGCAAAAACTGAATGCACCCAAGAACCTCGAGCAGTCAAAAGCACGTGCAATAACCTCTGCTGCTCCTGACTTGGTGAGAAAGTTTAGATTTCAGTAGGTCTCCTCTTAGGCAGCTGCATGACCAGTGGGAGAAAGCAATGCTGCTTCCTCCATTTAATTATTTTCAAAGCACACAGGAAATCGCTCAACTGAGCTGTTAAAGTCTCAAGGAGTCCTTTCAGCATGGGGCTAAGCTGGAAGCCCTTTGACTGCATCCTCCGTGACACTCAGACAGAAACAGCTCTTTGTCAGCCAAGGGAGCTGTCTTGCTACTTTTTGGCAAGCGACCAAACCCCAGGCCAGATAAAGACGGGGAATTTGCCCAGAGAATGGGCTGTAAGGTGCTACATTTGCCCAGCCCGTAATGCACAGGCTTGAGAATGGAGCTCGTCTGGCTGCCCAGAAAAGAAAATCACTACCAAGGAGAAAAATGGGGTTCGTAGGGATCGCTGTGCTCTGCACGAGCCAGAGCTACCTTTCATCTCCGCAGACTCGCAGTTCTTCAAGTGTAAAACAAGCCTCATCTGCTAGGAGTGACAGGGTGTCAGTACCTTATAAACACTTATCCCAGGTGGATGAAGAAAAACTACAGTGCACGTGTTCATCTGTACGAGGAAAAAAAACCCCTGCGCTCATCCCTGCTCGGCGCCTTCGCCCTAACACCCAGCTAGAACAGCGTGTGGTCAGCCACATCATCCAGCCCAGCAACTGCTGCATCTGTCCTGGGCTACTTCTGAGCCTTGCTGGCGCCGCACAGTAACCTCAGAATTGTATGCCACTGAGATAAAAAATCCCCTCTAATCCTGTATTTCCTGCAATTTACCTTTAATTCATCATGACAAGCAAAATTCAGACAAAGCAGGATCTTCAGGGCTTTTATGTTCTGAGCAGTAAACACAGGCAGCTACAGCAGGTACAACACTTAAATACCAAAGATCTTGTTGTGCAGATTTAACAATGGGGAAACAAAGCACTGAGTACTCAGAGGGAGTCCTGCTGCTCACATCAAAACCGTTTTCCAAAATAGTCTCTGGGGAGCTTGTGACTCTTTTAGAAAGTTATCAAGAGACAGACACACAATATAGAACAGATCTTGCATGTCACCATAAACCCATGGAACCTCAAGGATCCCTAAAAGCATCACAGGTGTAAATGGCAGAGGGACTGTTCCAGACTTCAATTTACATTGCAGTAATCCCAGGTAAGCAGCCAAACACCTGATTTGTGACTTCAGCTGCAAAGGCGTAGGACAAGCAATGTCATACCACCAAAGGAGAAGCCTAGAAAGCATCCAGCCACTGTTACCTGATAGAGACCTTCATCCTCCTCCTCCAACTCGGTGTTTGGAAGGCTGTGGTGCCTCTCGTACCCCGTCCGGCACACGCCGTTGGGCTGCCGTGCCACGTCCAGATGGTGGTCGCTGGAGGACTGCGTCATAGCCACCCCCTGGGCCGTGGGAGAGTGGCCTTTGCGGGACACCGTCTCCTTCCGGTGATGGATCAGTTTTCTGACAAAGAAGGACATCAGGAACAGTGAAGCTAAACGGGGCAACAGTGCTGCAACATTTAAACGGTATTTTTTAGTGATTTATCGCACTTGGGCTATATATACCACAATGGGTTACATTCCTCTGAACATCAACTCCAGTTTCATTAACAACTAAGGAAGCACTTCTGGGGGAGGAAGGAAGAGGCTTTGCAAGAGCCCATGATTTATTCATCAGATCACTGGAGAAAAATACCTCTTCCTCAGGGAGAGTCACATATTGCATTGCGAGCTTCAGAAATTGCCTGCACTTCAGAACTGCTGTTCAGCTGAGATTAAACCACTGTGCCTCAGCGTGGAGCACGAGGTGTCAGAGCAAAACAAAATTTCTCCTCACAAGCAATTATTTGAGAACATATTAAGGACCTTATGCCACATGCCAACAACTTCTACAATACCAGGCTGGTAGAGAGTAGAAAATGCATCCAGAAAGGTTTCGGATTTGTCCTCCAAGCCTACAATCCAGCTGAGAGGCTCCTCGTGTTTACATGCACAGGGACAGAGGGGCAAGGCCAAAGCACTACTTTGTTCGACGTGTCGACAGAAGCAGCAGCACCAGCCAGCAGCTCAAACACTGGGAACCTCTGCGTGCATCAGGACTTTGCAGCACAGGGACTGAAATCAACAACACCCACCTTGACCCCCAAGGATAGAAAAGACACCAGCATCATATGTTGACTACCCTCCATTCACCTGCTCTCCCAGACACCCATCAGACTTACTGGAGGACATCTCTCTGCTCCAGGTTGTACTTTCCTCCATTCTTCATGGCTGCATTGTGCACAGCCTCAATGGCACGATCAATCGACTGGAGAACCACATCTTGCTCCAGCACCTGAGAAACACAACACCCCACATGTTACTGCACTGCTTCAGCTGTGGTTCTTGTGCACCTGAATTTAGGAGAGACTATGGTACAGGAAACTCCCAGAGCAGGCACTGCATGAGCCAAATAGCCAACCAACAGTTCCCAGAGCCAGAACCCCATCTCAACACCATCCTACCTTTTCCTCCTTTCTCCAGAGGAAATGCATTTTGAGCCATGCTTCAAACTGAGTCTGCCCATTCAAGGTTTAGAGGTTGAAAAGAAAATCACTGTTACAAGCACCAAAGTCCAGTGATCCCCACAGGAAAACCAGGGACAGAGCTTCAGGACCATGCAGCAGCCTTGAATATTCAGCCTGCTGCAGGGAGCTTTTGAGATCCCGCTGCAAAACCCAGCTTATCCCAAGATCAATTATTTCTGCTCTTGCTGCCCTGCTATGGAGCAAATACACAGCTGTGAATGTTACAAAGTCAAAATCTTCACAGTCTGTCGGCCCTAAGCTTTCATTTTTGCTTCCTTTTTTTCTTGATGGTTTTTATACTTGTTTTGCAACTTGAAGCGCCATTTCCAAATCTCCACCCAAACTGTCATAGCAACATTTATTCCTCCTGCCAGCCAGTTTAGTGCTTATTACTGCAGCTGAAATAAACACCAGCCTTGAAATGAAAAATACTGGAGTCGTCATTCTCTGGGTTATCCAGGAGGCTGGGTGAGCTGGAGCGAAGGGCCAGGGGAAGCTGAAGCAGGTCTCCACACTCAGGACACATTTCAAGGCTGTGTTTATCAACAGCTGCCATGCCTTCAGAAGAAAAGACCTTTACAGGCCAAGGCTGAAGGCAAAGGGCACGCTACTGAGCCTGTGCCCTGGATCCTGCACGTCTCCCACGGGCTGCCACTGGTGCCTGCGCCATCCCCTTGGTCCCACCACCCGCAGCCTCAGCCCACGCACACCGCGGAGGAGCGGCAGAGGAGGGGAGCACGTGGGCTCCAGTGCTCATTGCAGCTCTTTGAGCACTAACACCCTCTTCATCTTCACTTGCTTCGCCCCTCCCCAGTCCGTGCATCAGAGCAACCATTTATGCAGCCAAGGAGCGGCTGGAATCTCATCAAGTTGCCCCTTAATTGGCCTTTGGGGGCTGCAGAGCAGCAGAAGGCAAGCCCTCCCTGCCGGGGCCCACACTGCCTGCCTCCATAGCACTGGCATGCAGTTTTCTGCTAACATGCTATGTATTATTTATATCCTGATTAATTACTAAACCAAATGTGAATTAACAGCTACTGCAGACTGTGGGGAAAAAAAAACACCTCCAAACAAGACGGGGATGAGAGGCCCCTTCTGCAATACTCAGTTATGAAAAACAAAAATTTAGGAGTTTTTGTTGTTGATTACCCAAGAAAGAGAGATATAGAAGAAAGCAACTGGGGGAAACTTTAAAAACAAAACCAGGTGTGTTAAAATACACCTACCAAATTTGTTAAGTACTAGATGAAGGACAAAACCAACACTAAGAACCCAGCTTTGGGATGAAGCCTCCAAGCAGTCCATATGGCCTAGGGAACATTTCACAACCTCTAACTACAGATCTGTGTAACGAAAATGGAGCAACGCACATTTGAGCACACCTAAAGAGAGCTGGAAGATAGGTTGTTTCAGCAAATGCATCTCCATTTCTGAGAAGGTAAGAGAAAAGTATAGCAAGCTACACACTTTTTTTGGGAAGAGGAGCAGTGCAGAGGACTCCAGTGCTGCTGTTCCCAAGGGACTGCCAGTGCTGCTCTGAGTACCCTGCCCTCTGCACAGCCTGCCCTCATGCTGCTACATCCCCAAAACTCAATGTAGCTCCTGCTACAGTCTCCAACCACATGCCCTGGTGCAGTCCCTGGTCCTCCACCTGTAGTCCCTCCGCGTTCACCACCACCCCCTCCACGAGACGCACCCCTTTGTGCAGCTTCCCCTCACCCTCCTCAGCCCAGCAGGCTTCCACCCACGAGGGTTTCCATCCTCCACCCTTCCTCGGTCTGATCTTCCCAAGGAAGATCACAGTGCTTGAACCACTCAGGGTCTCTGTCCCCTTCCAGATGGCATGTTGACATCACCCACAGCCCACAGGAATCCGCAGGCTGGAGCTGCTATTTGCTGTGTGATGCCATTTATTATGGAGAGGGCACTTCTTTTCTGAGAAAACACAGCATTTTCACACTAATGCAGCAGCACTGTGACAACCGGCTGTTAGCTGCTCTGCTCTTTCCTTTGTTTCCGCTCCCCAACCCACTGTTAACAGGGTCCTGTCAAAAGGGCTGGAATAAAAAAAGCAGCATTAACTTGCCACTTGCACTTTATGACATTATTGATGCTGCTCGTAAACCATCTCCTCCTCTCTTGCTCACTTGAGCTGGTCAGGGGCCAGGGTCTTCAGCACAGGGACTGCCTCGCATTCAGGGTTTGTAGGACACCCAGCACTGGGAAACCCCTCCACCTCCAGTAGCAAATGTAAAAAAACCAGAAATCAGTATCCTGTTAAATGTTAATGTTAAACCATCCCACATTGCTCACGTTAACCTTTGTTTGAAGATGGACAAAAAAGCATGCTGCAGTTCAAAGGAGCATAGGTTTCAATGGGGGCAGACATCAGGTCTGCCAGTGTCTCACCTACAATCTCCTTGTCCCTCACGGGCTAAGCTAAGGCTCAGATGGATGCAGGGGAGCACATGAAACGGGCATCGCTGCACAGCATGCTGTCAGAGGAGATGTACCAGGTAGAGCCCAGGAGTTCAGCTGGATTTAGTAAAGCTGTGCTGGTATCTGCATGGGTGGGGGCTGGCACAGCCCTGAGCAAACACTGCAGCACACTAGCCATTAATTATATCCTTCACCAATTACTAGCTCACCAGTGGCACAGCCACACCAGCATCTCCTGAAAGGTGGGGAAGGTGGCAGGGACAGGGCAATGACTGTGGTGGAAGGTACCAGCCACGCAAGCCTACCCTCACGGGGTGAGGGCAGGGACCTCCTCGGTTGGCGTGGGGTGGCACAGCTACCAGGCTGCAGCCAAGAGGCATCAATAGGACACACTTTCTGCCCAACGTACCCTGAAAATAGGGGGATATTTTGGTGAGTTATCAATCCACGTTCAGAAGGCAGCTCCCACAGAAAGCAGTGGCTGCCACCCCTCTATCAGATATTTCTGAATTAATAACGTAAAACGCCGCAGCAGAGAAACGCTGGGCTCTACAAAGAGCTTCTCATGACCAGTCTGGCCACAGCACGAGGCAGGGAAGAGCACAGCAGTGATCCCTGATGATCCCAGGCTGGACTGGCTGATGGGACACCGTACGAGAGCGCCGGGGGCACTGCCAGCACCCCGCCAGCGAGCTGCCCTGCAGGAGCGACGTACAGCTCAATTAGAGCCACGAATGGCAGCCGGGAAACAGAATTTCCTCCTTCCTAGCCTGGTGTAGGAGAATCACAGGAGCATCAATAAATCATTACTTCCTCTCTCCTTGCTAATAACACGAGCAAACAAAGGGTTTCCCCAGAGCCCACTGCCAATTTTCTCCTGCCCTTGTCTACAGGAGGGGGTCCCCACCTGACCTCATTGCTGCCCTGGGGTGCTCGGCATGCCCCCCTGTCCTGAGGCAGGCAGAGAAGGATGCCTTTCCCAGAGCCAAAGCCAGGTTTTTAAGCAGCATCCTTTCAGGACACCATGTGGGTACCTGAGCGCGGCCAACACAGGGCAGGCAGGAACGTTTCACCCCCGTGGCTCGCACGGCTCTCGCCCCCAACACCCCGAGTGCGGTGTCCCCAGAAAGAGCACACGTGCACAGGACATGTTGCATGCCCCTGCCTCCTCACTCACGGGCTGATGAGAGACCCGAGCATTTCAGAAGACTGCTGATGTCCTTGCTGCACAGGCAGCATGACCTCCTCTCCTGCCCTTCCAGGGCCATCAAAAATGTCACTCCCCTCCCTCTTCATTTTAAGTCCTTCCACACGTACCACTGGCATTGTTTAAGCTAACTCACACAGAAGAACTTGCTCAACAGTCTAGAATAATCATACCTTTCAGAACAGCATTTCCTAGACAAACAGACTGGTAGCTGCATCAGCACAGACAGGCTGAGCCACGCTGCATGTTTGAGACTCCCACATTTATGAAAGTGGCCCATTACGGTAGGGTAGGCTCTTCTTTGCCTCTATGGGGGCTTATCCAAGAAAACATAGCAATTTTTTTCCTCTTTCCTCCCCAGTTTTTAGCGATCAAAGGCGTTTGCTCTTCTGCATATGCAGGCATTAGTACCCTCATTTCTGTGGCTGCTTTTGCAGCCGCAGGAGTGCCCAGGCAGGGCTGCCCGTTTTCACCCTGATGTCATTGCTCCAGCTCTCACAACATGACAACAAAAGACAGACAAAGTTTTGTCTCCAGTGACAGGTCAGTTGTCACACAGATGCACTGACACAGACCGCTGCTGAAACTGGGAGATTTATCCTGCTGGTGTACACAGGCACAGGCTGGTTCTTTGTTACTCAAATCAGGGTGGAATGACACCTCTTAGGTCACACGCCCTTTGCTCCCCATCACCACCAGACTGCCTGCATGCTCCGTTCCTCCCAGATTTAAATGACTGTGGCAGCAATTTACAAAAATCAACTCGCCTTTGTGTGCAGCAGCGTGATGTACCAGATGTGAGTTCCCCCCTCTGAACCACACAGCTCCAACAAACGGGCTGAGTTTTGGTTTTTGTGTTGCTGTGGGAAATTCAGCTCCTTTCTCTTCCTCTTTTTGCAGCCCCAATCAGAAATTTTTAGTCCCCAGGCTGTAGGCTAAGAGATACGCATTAACTTATTCTTGTCAGCGTGAAGACATCGTGCCTTGCGGCACTTCAAAACACACGATGAAAACACAAGTGAAACAATGGGGAACTGTCCTGGTTACCGAGCAAATAAGACAAGAAGAGCTCCCAACAAACCTGCAGCATCCCTGACTCGCTAGCAAGCGAACAAAGACATGGCTGAGCTCTTCTGACAAAGAGGCAGCCCAGAAACAGATCTGGAATTCCCGCTGATACGCTGTAGTGGTTTCTAACAGATTGGTGTTTTTCCACCGCGCGCTGACAGCAGCCGCTCGAGCGGACAGCCTGCACAAATGAGAAATGAAGAGAAAGGATCGCCAGGGAAAGGGCTTAACTTGTGCAAATCATGCTCAAGCAAAAGCCGCAGTTCCTGGCAAAAGAGATACACTAACTAGGGACAGTACAAGGCACACAAGTGGCATTTGGAATAAACAAAGCCCTGAAAGCAGCAGAGGGATGCACAGCAACCAAACTTCAACCGATTTCTCTCCCAGGAGCAGGCAGCTTCAGAGTCAGAGACAGGCTGAGGAACAACGAAATGCATGCAACCCACCGCTGCCCGCTTGCACTTCCCAAGGTGGAAACCATTCATCCTGGGTCTCTCCAGCCATTCTCAGACCCTGTTTACTGGCCACGATGATCTCGACTGGCCACCGATTCCTTCCCCTCGTAATTCTGCGCTCTCCAGTAAACCAGAACACGTCTCTTAAGCCAAAACACTCTAAGAGGATAAAAGCAGAGATAGAAGTTTTTAAAATAAAGCAGTCAACACATATATATCTCACTGTTCTCTGCTTTCTTAATTCTTACTGCTCTCAGTGCTTCAGGGGACTTCTCCAGCTCAGCCTATCCCAGGTGAACAGGCACCAGAGCTGCCCCTCTCTTTACAATTACCTGATTTGGATCATTTGGCACACAACTGTCAGCTCAAGTCAGCATCAGATATGATCAACACTGCATCTGTCCAGGGCAAACTTATGTTTCTACTTATATATATGTATTTATAATTATACATACACACATGTGTTTGGAGCTACCATCTACACTCCAAAATAAAACTGCAGAGAACCTCTACTTTGATGAAAGTTCAGATTACGACCTAGAATATATCAAAGCAAAAGGAAAGACACTGCAGGAAAGTGCTCGGAGTTATTCTGGGACTTCTGACACATTAGCAGTAAAAGCTGAAAAGAAAAAGCCCAACAGAAAGGGTTGTGTCAGTCACTACAGAGGCTTCAGCTTGGTAGCCCAAAAACCCTCTACAGATGCCCTTTGCTCACTGACATTCAGTACAGCTAGAGCACTCGCATGCAGTCAGCACAGGTACATAAGAAAGCTCCTCTATTGAGCATGACTAAAAATGCAACTAATTTCTAACATCCAGAGTGCTGGGCAGACCACAAGGTGCTAGTCCCAGCCCACTTTTGTTTTGACTGACTTGGGAAAAACAAGGATATGGGCTACAGACCCAGCTTCAGAAACACTCTTTGCAGTTAATCAGCTCTGCCAAGTGCTACCAGGACAAGGGGTAAGGACAGAGCCCAGAGGAAGAAACAAGCCTGGGAAACTATGCAAGTTCTGGCTCCGTTTCCAGCATTCAAGGAGGAAGGTTCAGTTTTTCTGTAAAATCTGTTTCCATAGCAGAAATAGTAGCAAAATGCTGGAAAGGTGACAGTCATATGAGAGGCAAGACTTAGAAATGAAAATTTCTACTGAGTTCAAGAGAACTCTCTCATTCACCTCCACCCTGGAGCACATTTCCAGCACGTGAGGATGGAGTAGGTAAAGCCTCCAAGGGTCAAGCAGGAAAATCTGGTATAAGCTGGCTAATCAGCTGATGCAAGAGAAGAGCATATATGTACACATTAACCAAAAGGGACTTACCACCCACGTGCCACAGATTGGCACTGGTCTAACAGCATGCAGTTACCTGTTTGAGAAAGGTAACTTGTCATTCATCTTGCAAGGGATTTTATGATTTATCAGCATTTCTTCCAAAAATCCTCCTTCTCCCATGACCAACCTTCTGGCAAGGAGCAGAAGGTGGCAAACTGGGGCCGTGACGTGCTTTGAGCATAATTATGGTGTTGCTCAAGCCTGAAATGACAAACTGTAAAGTCTCCTATTGACCTAACAGGAAAGGGAAGATGGGAAAAGAAAGTCAACCTGCCACCTCGGCCCCAGTGGACATGGGGAAGCAGACGTGGCAGCAGGCTGTGGTGTATGACCTGGGAATGTGGGCCAGGCATGAAGAAGGGGCAAGGAGGACAGGTCACCACCTGCAGAAATGCAGAACCTGTGGGCTTGGGCATGAGCAATTTGAGCCTGACACACAGAGACAAAGTGCTGCTTTCTGGTATCTGCTGTATGAACAGCCTTACGTACTTTATTAATGGCACTAACGAGGGAAAAGAGCTTCCATCTTCAGAGGCAAGCACAGGGAAGTCATCACTTAGTTTCATTCCTGGCCAGAAATTAATTGCACAACATTGTAAACCAGATACAAATCCCTATGATCTTTTTAGCAGCACCAGAGCTGCCAAGCCCAGAGAGCCTGTGCTCCTTCCTACAAAGCTGCTGCTGCAAAGATGAAAACCTCCCTTGCATTTCCGTGAGCAAACCTGCAAAAGGCCTTGGAAGGCTCTCCCCAAAGATGATTCCAGTCGGAAGGATGAAAGGCAGCTTGTTTGCTGCAGGGTCAGTTAACACTCTGGCTGGAGAATAATCTTCCTGTGTCCCGGACTCTGCATGCAGAGCAAACATTTCCTCTTCCACCATAAAGGGATGCAGCTCCTCCTGCACACCCCAAAATAAAAAGAAAGCCAGCAAGGCATGATCAGAAATCACATTAACTTGCATGGAAAATCCATCAGATCAGATGAGATCATATTTGCAATCTACCCCAAAATAAAATGATCCCCAAACCACCACATGGAGTCTTTGTTACCAGTAGAATTGCTCCAAGCACCTGCAGAGTAGCAGCAGCCAGAAAGGCTGGGTTTGTGCTGCCCCTCTGCTCAAAGAGAGCAGTTTGACACTCCCAAGGAGCAAAGCTCGTTCCAAGGTGAAGGGATCCCTTACAATCCTTTTACCATCATCCCTTCACACAACTCCCATCTACATCAGGTAAGCCAAGATACATGAGGACTGCTCTCGCTAATGGTGTGTCAGGCCAGGGACTCAAGAGAGCAAGCACACTTAAAAAGCTTCTCCAAAGTAGACCCAACCCCCCCTCTCACTTCTGTTGAATATTCCCATAACACAGATCTCATCAGTAAATGAAGTATCAGTATGCAGAAACCCCAGGATACCAAACCATCTCCGCCCCAGCTCCCACAGGTGTGGAGGCAACAGCTCCCCTGTGCTGGGCAACTACTTCCCTGCATGAGAATCCCAAACAAGTCTTCCACTCAAGTAGAATGGCATGTCCAGTCCCAGCAGCCTCCTTCCAGCTGATTTTGGTTGCTATATATTTCTACATGGTCAGAGCAGTGCTACTGAACAGGGGATGCTATTCATGCTTTTGGCTTATTAGTGTTATACATGACAATTACACAAAGTTTGGTGTGGCAGCTAGTTACAGCAAAGCCATTTAAAGAGTGTTGGGAGTGCAGGGCAGCAAGGGGAGGGGGTGGGGTATCAGAGAGGCTGAAATGCTGTACACAGGCTGTGCTGTCAAGAGGTAGATCGTGCTAATTGGCCTTAGACGAAGTACCCGAGTATGCCCATGTGCTTGTTAGCTGAGAGCTGCTCCTGTAAGCACATTTATTCCTGGTAAAGGGGATGTTTCTGCTGAAGCAATCAGCACCCAGATGCTTACCAAATCCAGGGAGTCAACACAATAAAGCCTTATTGGGACAATGATAAAGCTAAAGCTAACTCATGCCCCAGATTAAGCAAAGATACCACTGAGATTTCAGTGTCTTACAACTACAACCGTTACAAGCGTGATCATAAAGACAGAACACAAGCCAAAAAAAAAAAATCTCAGAAAACAAACTAAAGACCTTGCAGCCTCCTGAGTTGCTTTTTGACTGGCAGACAGTGGGAGTGGACAGTACATGATTTTTCTGTGCTGGAAAACTTAGACTGACAGTTTCCATTGACCTACAAAAGTACCTTGAGAATTGCAAGTTTAGCTATGTTTATCAGAGGAATGAGGCTAACTTGCTGTTATCACCAGATCCAGTTCAAGAACAAATTTTGGTGTTTGTTTAGTGGGCTTTTTTACCTTAAAAGAAGATTAAAGGTTCAACTGGTTTTGCTGACATTTCACCTATAAAGAACTAAGAGGTCAGTCACGGAAGCAAAGCAATTCATTAGTGTCCCACACTATCTGCAGAGGAAAAATAGCCTCCTGCTCTACCTGCAAGTTATAATCCCATCTCCCTCTGCAGCTCAGAGTGGCACAGGCTCCCCAGAAAACACAAAGAAATGGGAACAGGAGGGGAATGGCCTCTTAGGACATTGTGCTATAGACAGCAGAACAGACATAATCCTGTTTTCCTCATTTCTTGAGGCAGTGAACAAAAAAAACCCTGCATTTGTTGGACAGTTCACTTTTGAATGGACAAAACTTTCACCCAGCTCATGTGCCTTACCTTGGATCCACCTCTTCATGTGCCACATTCACTCCTCTCAACATCCACCTGCTCAGAGGCACCCATGAGAGCAAAACCCTCTTTTTCAGGAAATCTTCCCAGATCATTTCCAGTGGGACAAAACCCACAAGAGAGGGGACAGACGGGACTCATCTCACCTCCACACAACTTAGCTAGTGGTCCCTCCATGGAGGAGATCTGGAGCACGACCCCTCTGGTGCACAAGGCCACCTCAGGGCAAAGAAGGTGGTGGAAGCTGCCTAACAGCAAATGAGGGGCTACAGTAACTCTCAAGCCCTGTGGCTTGCATAACCCATGTGCATGCTGCCTCTCACTCTGCTGTCTTGCTCCCTCACCCCTAAACTCCCCCAGGTTGAGGCTGATCACTCCTCATCACTTGTAACTCACCATGGCCCAGCTACAAGAGGTTTGGGTGGTCCTCCGCATCTGAAGAGTTACATGAGAGCAAACACTGTCAACAGTGGTTTTGTTGGCAGAACTTTTTTGCTCAGCCATTAACAGTATATTAATTGTGTTTGAAAGCTTTTAACATGACTAGAGCACAGTATCATTTTGAGATCTTAAGCTTCTGAATGAGAGCTCAAGAATACAGCCAGTTCACACCAGTTCATGCATGAAAGAGTCTCAGATGCCAGCCGTGGGCAATGCTTCTAAGGGAGCTGAGAGTTCACGTGCAAGATGATGTTTCCCAAAACTGGATGCTAGAGTGGTTTCTTCCCATACCTGATGTAAAGCATTGTACTGTCTGTACAAGGCCCTTGATAATAACTGCACCATTATTTCAATGATGCTGCTATCACTTGCCATCAAGGTAATGGAAGACAGACATTAAATCAATACAAATATCAAATTAAAGGGGATGCATTTCTCAGTTTAAGTCAATAAAGGTGATTCTGGGGCAGACAAAAACTTCATCACTTAGAACCCAGCACTTCAAGGGACATTAGTTTTTTTGATGTCAAATGGAAGAAGTCTTCAGCTACAAACACTTGATTCAGCGAGGCTCAGGGAAATCCCTCAGCTTCTGCATTAAGTAGCTAATGAATTTTTATGATCATCATTCTTACCTGAGGTACTGGGTTTTCATGCAATTATTTTTTTTACAGGCTGAAAAAGTGTGCTTTCCTGATACTTGAGCTGCTTTCCCAAATATTCCACAGGGACAGTCAAGGCTGGACACAGAGGGAAAGGGACTGTGGACTTCTGGCTTCTTGTGTCATTGGGCTGCAATTTATGACCTGGCATAGCACACTTGATGTTCAAACCATGGAACTCCCTCCATCCCCCCACAAACACACATACTCTACTCAGCAGGAGGGGGAAAAAGGGTATCTTTAAGCAGCCTGGAAAACCACAGATTTCACCGAGTTTACTCAAACAGGAATTGTCATCATATCAGCTTTAGAGGCCACGAATGTTTGCATTTGTCTGCTCGGTAGGGAGATTCACACTGATCTCTTTAGGCAGCCATCAGGTTTTCAGAGGAGCTGCCACAGCTCTCCGTACAACCCCTGCAGCACACAGACACCCCAGTGAACTCGACTGACAGACAGCCCTGCATCCCAAGAGCCTGTCTACTGCCACTTCCATCTTCCATACACAAGCAGGTCACCGTCACCTGCATGGTTCATCAAGTAAGGCTTTCTTCCCACCTCCAGAGGAGGATGATGCAACTCAGAGGCTGAGCTCAGCCTCCTGGCCAGTGGGCTCAAGGACAGTGGAGCTGGGGCAGACAGCAGGAACAGTGGGAGATAACATCCCAAGCACAACAGCAGCTGTGGAGGTATCGCCCATGTGCAAACCACAAGAACAGGCATCCAAGACCTTTTCACCAAGACATCCTGCTTCCAGGTGATTCCCTTCTCCTCGTACGCGAGTGTCTATTTTCGCAGCTCTTGGCTAATCTTCTCCCTCATCCCTTTGTTTTTATTTGATAGAATAGAAGGTTTGGAGCTGGAACCTACCCTCAGATTTTGACACTACAAGGCACTTCCCCAGTTCTACCAGAAAAAAAAAGCAAAAATTAATTAATAGCTATCTGAACTTGGAACTGGTGATTTAGCAAGAAACGCCCCACAGCCTGGAATTATCTAGCTTGCTTAGGCTGACAGCTTGATTTTTTTTTTTTTTTTTTTTTTTTAAATTAAACCCCTTGAGCAGCTGAACAAACTAAAATATCAGTCTGTGGTGGTATTTTCAGATCACAGACACAAAAATCAACATTTTGCAGACTGCTTTTGCACACACCAGCCCAGCCTGTGCAGGAAAGGGGGATGAAGCAGCATAGATGGGACCCCATCGGCATGACAGCAAAGACAGACGTCTATCCAAAAGCACATCTCACTAGCATGATGTGCTAGGCAGCCTGAGTCTGAGGAATGGGCTCCCTATGCTCCCAGCTGGGTGATGCTGCCCTATAGCTGCACCAGATGGACAGGAGGAAGGACTCAGGCTTCACAATTCAGTAATCCAGACGCAAGCGGCTTCCAAAGAGGAAGGGAGTGACAACTTCTTCCAGACAACTTCAACAAGCAAACAAATACCAGAAAAAACAAGCCCATGAACTTCCCACCTCATTCTAAAAAGCCCACACTGCCAACATTTCACTTCCCCTTCTTACTTGTCCCATTTTAGCGTAAGGCTTAAGCATTAGTGCTTTGATCCCTTGCAAGGGAAGGAAACAGCTCTGCCAAGCGAGCTCTGCATCGCAGCCTGGGTGAACAGAGAGGAGTTGAAATGAAGTTAGCCCTCTTCTCCTGCTGCAAGGTGGTGGGTCTTCTCTAGAGGACAACTGTATTTCTCTGTTAGAGTCAACAGAGCTTTGCCCAGAATAGTGCCCAATATCCCTGTGGCAAGAAAATGATGGGGGGAAGGGGAGTGAAGAGAAAGAGATGCAGTCATGAATCGTGTCCTCTGTTCCAATTCTCACATGACAAGCTTCAAAACCCTTTGTTAAAATCAACTGGTTTACCATGTGATAAAAGTCAAGATAAATTAGTCTTGACAAGTCCCTCCTGTAAAGGTCAAAACTTTATTTGCAAGCCACTGTCTAGGGAAGCAAAGTGATGCTCCTCCAGAAGCAGGACTGGCAACCCACCACAATTCCTGATGCAGCTCAAGACCAGGGGCACTGAAGGTGGTCAAGGTTCACAGAAGGAATTTCCAGTAGACCTAAATAGACTCATTTTGAATGAGAATTTTTCCTCTAAATACAACAATCATTTTGCAGGTCCAGATGCCAGCTCACAGAAAAACTACAAACTGGGGTCCTCCAGTAGTGCTGGCATCCTTTTCTCTCTGCCACAGCACAGGGATCAAGCTGCTTCTTGCAGCCCATTAGCAGGAGCACTCAGAAGCAGCCCCACCATTGAGCTCAGCTGTCAGCATCTGGGAAGTATAATTTTCTTGTGGACTATCTAAAGCTATAGTTGCATGCTAAGGCTGCTTGTGTTTCCCTCCTTGTAAACCCCTTCTGGAATTGATCCTTTTTCCAGCACCCAGACTGACAGCTCATATTGAATACATCAGCCTGGCTGGGAATGGCACCATTTATATCCTTTATGAGGGAGTGAAACTGGGATGCTCTTAAAAATTCTTTGTTTCCATGTACATCCGAGCTCTACAAGGGGAGGAAAGCTTCTGTTCCAGAACCAGAGCTCTCCTAACAATGACCTCTGACAGGTTCATCTGTTTCATATTTCAGTCACTGACAGATGTAAATATCCATTTTACACCATGGGATTTGACCTTCCCCACAGGCATTAATATGCCGCAGACTTTGCAAGGGATCTTCTTAGGCCAGCCAGTGACTAGGACATAGCCTGCTCTTGTCAAAACCGTTCCTAGTGTAGCTGCTCCGAACACAGAGATTACTCTTGTGCAAGGAGGAGAACCCTTCATGTTGTTTTCCCATCATCACTAACACTAGCACATTTTTCTCCAAGGACAAGCAACATGAATTCCTGTCTGCTCTTCAGTGTCTTGCTCCCTTTGTACTTCACACAATTACAAACAAATCAATCTCCATGAACTTTCTGGTTTCACTACAAATCTCTCCTCCTCTATCTTTTTTTTTTTTCTTTTTCTTTTTTTTTTTTTCTCCTTTTTTCCCCTCCTCTCTCTACTAAGAGTTCACTTGATGGGATGCTGGAAATCCTGGAAGGAAACACAAGGGTGGAATCATGAGGAGAAGTGCACAAACACAAGCACAGAGCAGTTGCATCTCAGCGAGCCCAGAGACATTCAAACGTCATGTTCAAAGACATCTGCTTAGAGCAGCCAAGGCTGAGCTGTTGGTGCCCTGCTCCATGCAAGGGCAGCATCAGGCTGACCTTCTGAAGCATGAAAAGGCAGCGAAGCTGAAGATGGGACACTTTTCAAGTAGATCTGTTGTGTAGCACATCCATGAGCATGACATGAGGTTAACACAGTGATTTTAAAGGGACATACCTATGCTGCTGAGCAGTCATCAACAACTTACCTTCCCAAGGGCTGACAGTAGTGTTGATCAGCCTAAGTTTGCATCAACTAAGTTTCCAACATGAATGACAAATTCAGCTGAGCCACAACCCTGTTTTGAGGCCTCTTGCCCATATCCTCACTCGTGGGCAGGTGAGCAAGGCCTGGCAGAGAAGGCCACTTGCATGGATTCCCATAGCAAACTGGTGGCAGATTTGAACAGAATCCAGATTCCCTTATGCTAATCACAGAAGCATCTTGCTCAATAAATATACAGAGTTTGGTCCTTACTAAAGATGTTTTCCTGCAAATGGGGTGAGGGGAAGGGCATCTGTTTGCTGTCCTCCAGCATCAGCACCTCGCCAGCGAGTTTGAACAAATGCTCCTAGTTCCAACTGGGCAGTTCTTCCCTTTGCAATGAGAAGTCAGTCATCTTCTAGATGTAAACCAGAGAAGGAAGTCTAGACATCTTCTGATGAAAAGCATTCAAAAACTATACAGTAGGCAGCCCCCGCAAAATCACAAATCTGGTTAGTAAAATTTTAGGGTAACAGCAGCTGATCACTTGTGCACCACAGTCAAATGCTCACAGCAGGACCAGAAAGCAGGGATGCAAATGGCCTGGAAGACACCACAGCCCCATGGGGAACCAGACTGTGTCCAGCAGATCTGGGCAAGTGCCTCCCCAAAGGCACGTCTTCTTTCCAGGCTGTCCGCTCACCTTGCACTTCCTCCAAGGCAAACAGAGCAGCCACATCACTCAAGAGTAGATGTGGGCTCTTCAGCATCTCCCTCCTGCTTGATCACTTCTGACCAAGACAGCCTTCATGTTGTTCAACCCTGAAACAGGCCTAACATTCCCAGCCCGAAGCAAGCCCGCTAGGACCACCCATGAGCCCACAGTGCCACTCCAGCCACACTCAGCCACCAGCAGCTGCAGAAGCAATAAGCCCACACCACCAATATTGCCCACACGTAGGCGTCCAGGTCACAAAGACAATTTTTTTTCTGATATCAAAGAGCCTAATTATTTCTAAACAGAGTAAAAGAGAGAACATGTTTTCACAGCCAAGCAAAAACGGAGCCTAAAGATCACTGGCGTTTTTCTACTTTAATCATTCTGAACTGTGAAAGACTGCAGAACTTCTGGCTAAAATTTCAAGTCTTTAGCTACAGTAATTAGAAATGGTTATATATTCCCCTGTGTAATTTAGTCTCAAGAATAAAGCTTCATCTCAAAGCATCAGCATCTCTGCCACGATAGCACCTCTGTCATTGAGACAGCCCAGAGAAAAATGCTTCATTCTTTCAGTTACTTGCATGTGTCAAGAAATACAACCTCAGCTGCAAAGCGCTACCAGCTGCTTATTCTCCAAAATAAAACTTTATTTTCAGCCTAAGAGCTTATTCAGGATCTGTGTGAGCATTGTGATTAAGCTCTCATGCCCATCGAAAGCTCCGTCAATCTGCAGCAGATGACAAGTAATGATACAGGCTCCAGCACAGGAGATCGTACAACAGCCTGCATCATCACCACCTTCTGCTCAGGAGCAGCCAGAGAAACTCTGCCTGGGGTCAGGAGCAGTGAGTTTAAAGCTGGATTTTACATAGATGGAGGGAGAAACTGTTAGAGCAAAGCACAATACCAAAGCTCCATTTCCAGTGGCTGGGAATTTGCTATCAGAACACCAGATCATTTGACTGACACCCTTACAACCAGCTCCGTGCTCCACAACCATCATCATCTCCACACCAGCGTGAAAGGTTTGACAGCACCTGAGCTCCCACAGCTCGCTGCTTCCCCAGCGGTCCTCCGCTGGCACGTGCTGCTCCATCACCAAACCAGTGCAAAACAAACCTGGCAGGAAAGCAACCAGATTAGAAACAAAAGTTTTCCAGCAAGCCAGTAAAATGAATGAATTGGAGAGCAGGGCCAACAAGAGCAGAGGTAGTGCAGGGGAAGTCTGGAGCACAGGACTGGGTGTAGGATGTGGGATCAGGCATGAGGAGCAGCCCTGAGCTGTCAGACCCAAGCTTTGAGCCCCAGCCTGCAAGGAAAAGCAGCTCCAACCCTACCTCACTCCGCACAACACACTCCAATCCTGAACCTGCACCAATGCTGCAACACAAACCAGGACACAGCTTTCCTGAAAACAGAGCTCAAAATTTACCCCTACACAGAAACCTCTCTTTTCTTTGTGGCTTGGGAGAGGAAACAGCATTCCTGGCACAGCCCGGCCAGGAATACCTGTACCCTGGCACTGTGCATTTGCCCATGCTGCACAAGAATGTTAAGTTGTTGCTAGGCTGCAGGAAGGAGGCTTTTATTTTTATCACATGCCTGTTTGTTCTTGTAGATACGGCAAATAGCTATCCAAGGCATCCTCAAAATGTTCATTGTACTGTCATCTGGGTCCATTTTCTCACTGAACAGTCCAAAGCTTCTTGGCCATAAGGATATGTGCACCTTCACACACAGAGAGCCCCCTTCTCGCTCCTCCAGAGGTACAACATCAAAGTGTGCCTCAGCAGAGCAGAGAACCATAACCCACATTGTGAAGAATTTTTCAGTTATTCCAAATAAATTTCAAGTAATTTTGAAAAGGCTATTACTAACTACTAAGCTTTGAAATTACTGTTAATTTCGTAACAGCTTAATACAGCTGTGCAGCTGACTTGCAGCAGCCAGCATGCTAAACCACTCTCACTTCACCAGGAAACATCCCTCTGCAATTTATTTACCGATACAGCATTTTCGTTTCCTTCCCCTCATATTCACAGCTCTACTGATGGGGAACACAGCCTGGTCAGCGCAAACAAAAGACCAGGAGGGACCACTCATGGTGCCTGGTGAAGATGAGAGCTGAAGCAGGCTGCTGCTCCCATACGTGGGACCATACATACTGTATGGGCCACCACTGAGCAAGGCCGGCCCCTACCTTGCTCCCAGCCCCACTGGGAGCAGAGCAGACAACTTCACTAAGTGTCACCCATAGTTTGGCATCCTCAAGGACAGCAGCTCACTTCACGCTCCTTGTGCCACTTGTGGTACAGCCTGAAGGCTTCGGCCAAACCTGGAATAACTCTAGAGTCCTGTTATGAAATTACATGTCCCCTCATAACAGCAACGCATGGGCTATTTAACCCAAAGAAAGGACCCTTATTCTTTGCTAGACTCACCGTTTGTCCCTTCCTGACACTGAATGGACCTCCTGCTTCTAAGGAAAGCTTTCTCAATCGAACCTTTTACTGCTCTGTGTGAAGCTCTGAAAGGCCTGCCTTCCGCAGTGACTGACTCCACAGGACACCCTAAGCTCCAATTTAATGTCCACATTTTCCTGCCACCCCTACGTCAGTTGAGCAGCAGCACACAGATGGAGACAAAAGGCCCACCTGGTGCCGACGGGCACCTTTCCATTCCACCCCACCCCGCAGCACTCAGGCGCCAAACGGCAAGTATGGAAGAGTAAAATCAG
>NW_008624296.1:0-2401 GCF_000691845.1 Merops nubicus | reverse complement strand
CAGCAGGAACACCAGCTGAAGTTGGGCGTTTCTAATTGACCCGAATTAACTGCACATCATCTGCACCCTCTGGTGCCCTGGCTTGGCCCTGATTTGCTCCTCAGAGGCATTGTATGTTTCTAAGAAGGGTTTGTCGTGTTTTTTCCCCCCTACAACGAACTCTTTTTTTTTTTAGCACTGCTGAGGCACGAGCACTTTGGTACAAAATACAGTCGTATTTGAAACGAGAAGACATCAGCCAAGAACAACCTGGAAATAATAAATTTGAATTATTTTTCCCCTAGAGAAGTCATGAATTTCCCTTATCTATGAAAGCTGAGCAAAACCCCCTGAAAACCAAGAGAAGCACAGAAGAAAGCTAATGCTCCTCACAGCAAACAGCAGTGGCAAGAGCAGCCCAAGCCTCTCCTGTGAGCATCTTCCCGGTGGCCTGCTGCGAGGGACTTTCAACAGATTGGCTGCCACCAGCTGCGACTGTTGTGCAACCTCTTGCTCACCTGGAGCCTGCCAACACTCAGCAGAGCCAAAAGCTTACTTTTACAATGGTGACTCCTGTTGGCCGCTCTCTCTCCCTGCTAAGCACACTAACGCTAATCAAGAGCTGTGTTTTTTTCTCTGTTGTGACTGGGACAGCATTAATTGCCTCCCTATTCCCTGTCACTAATTAGTCTCAGTGCCCTTACTAAATCAAAACTGGGTGACAAACTGTTTGCATTCTCATCCCAATCATTCTGCAAATAGTCTGAAGCAAGCTTCCAGCAAGCAGATGCCTTCTTCTAAGAATAAAAGGGTGTTCTGACTTCAGATCAGCTCTTTGGAGCTGGCAGGATCCAACAGCGGAAGGGATGTCATGGGCACAGAGCATTACTGCAACTGCAGAGCAGCAAATTAGATCCTGCTGCCTCATGCATCACCAGGCAAGTTCTCTTGCCGGAAATTTAGCGGCCAAAAAAAGACGAGCAGATGCAGGGAAGGCTCTTCTGTTTCCTGCTACCAGGTCCAAAGACATTTGGGGAAAGTCTGAACTAGAGAGGAGTGCTCAAAGAGTCACTGACAATGCTGCTTGAACGTTAGTGCATTACTAACAGAGTGTCAGGAGTCAGCCTGGCAGACTGCAAGCTATCATAAGGCTGTAGCAAAACACAACCTGAGAAACAAATGCAAAGACAGCAAAGGAATGCTTTTCCTGTAAGGTTTTGAGACAGGTGTGAACAAGGTGGAAGGCTGCAGGAAGGCTGCTCCAGGAGGCAGCCTGGGAGAAGGCTCTCACACCCATGGCAGTGAGAAGATGTCACGTCACACCAGCAAGGGAAGCAGGGCACTGCAGAGAGGAGACTCAGGAGCAGCAGCCTGGAGCAATGCCATCATGGGGTTTTAAAATCTAGTAGTTTAAGAAGGTCTTTGCTTTGTAACTAAATAGGTCCTGTAAATAGCTTAAGGGCTTATCAATATACAAGATGTTCTCTCCTGTCAGGCCATGCTGCAGAGAAGCCCTAGCCTTGCAGGCAGGATGGGCTCTGGACCCAAGCGGCTGGCAGAGACCCAGCATTGCCCCAGCACACACCCACACTTACTTACAGGCTGAATTACCCCCAATTAGAAACGCGGTGGCAGCTGAAGGAGCAGCAGCAGCACACCGAGATAAAGGGGGGTGTCACTGTTTGCAGCCAGACATTAAAAGGCCCATTTGTACCGTTTGTGTGCAGTTACCCATTCACTGATGCAAAGAGTTTTCAGCATGCAGTTCCCACAGCTATCCCCTGAGGCCCAAAAGTATACAACCCCCATGAATTAGGCTTGTATGAAAGGCCTCTTTTCATTTCAGAGGCCACACTGTCCCTCAAACAAACCACAAGCAACCTCCTCCCCATGATACCCACATGGGCACAGGGTTCACATCTGCAGCTGGCAGAGGTGTCCTCTCTCCTCTGACCCTAGTTAGGGCCACAGCAGCACACTCAGACTTTCTGTAATTACCAGTATCACCAACTTGGCTGTAAGTACAGAGGCAGGCAGCTGCTGTGGCTTCTCCTGGCCCCAGGACTGTACAGGTCTGCTCTCAGTGTCATGGTGTTGGTGGAAGGAGGACAGCTACCTGCACTGCCGTGCTGAGGTGTCATGCAAAGGGAAACCCCTCTGGCTGAGCAGCTAGCATGAAGATGGCCACATAAGCACTGCTTGGCTACACCAGCTAGGGCTGGGAGATTCAGGGTTATCCAGCAACCACATACGCTGCTGGCATGGATAGAGAGAGGGAGGATCCCCACACGATCTCCCCAGCACATTACTCAAGACATTTTTCTGCCTTCCTCTCCCAGCTTGGCAGGAATGAAGCGAGCCCTTCAGCCTCTCGGCTCACATACTGCGAGTCAGCACCCAGGGGACCCTTACCGAGCCCCTC
>NW_008624295.1:0-1404 GCF_000691845.1 Merops nubicus | reverse complement strand
TCCCCGTCAGAAAGGAACCTCAAAGTTTGGGGAACTCGCGGTTGTCTTTTTAAATAACCGGATCCTAACTTTTCTCCCTTTTTTTCCCCTGAATCTGCTAAAGCTCAGCAGCAGCTCCCGCATGGAAGTTAACCTTTCCCACCCGCTATCGAATAATTTAATAATGTTTTGTTCTTACCTTTGATGTTAAACTACGAATTCCCGCGGATCAATGGCCAGAAAGTTAGAAGAATTGGTGATTTAGGACTTCGGTACTTCTGGAAAAAAAAAAAAAATGCCGATGGCTTAGCCAGGATCTTCCCTGTCTGATTCGTTACTATTATTATATCTGATGATGTGGATGGATGGAGAGATTCAATCCAAGCCCATTAATGAGCTATTTTATAAACACCACCGTCTGAAGATCTTCATTTACATTTTGTCAGTGATCCTTTCCCTAACAGCGGAGACGTGTGGCGACAGCGCGATTACAGGACTTCAGTAAACCTCCTATAAGAGTACGACTGCCTTGTTAATCGATTAATATTTTATTACGTGTAAATATTTTATAAAGTTTTTAGGAAAACTATCGATTCTAAATTATTAAACTAGTCAGAAGGGCGTTTGAATAATGCATACAATTAAATACATTTAAATATATATGTAGCAATTGCTTTATTTGCAATGAATCCCCCGCACCTTTCTCTCGCCTTCGCTTTTTTTTTTTTTCCCCCAACGGCAGCTGGTTTCTAATTTGTGCGTTCACTGGAATATCAGGATCGCCAAATACGCATTTCTGCCCGAATTTATAAACCGAACGTTTACAGAAAATACTCTTTTAACTTTGAAATCGGGAGCAGTAATCGTTTGAAAATTTCAACACGGAAGCAAAACTAGTAAAACTAAAGAGAAACCAAACCTAGTGGGTATAAATTTTCCTGGTCGGTAACTTCTGTTTTGTAAACATCATTTAATTTAGACAGATTTTATGGCACAGGATGCTTATTTTTCTTTTACATATTTTTACCAATAAAAGCCTTTTCTTTCTGTTTCAAATTATAAATGCCTTTTTTTTTTCCCGCAGTGCATGATTTTCACTTTGTCCTTATATCCATTGGGAAAAAAGGGTGATTATTTCCCATTGCTTTCCCCTACCCATCCTCAATCTCGCTATAAAAAGGCCTGATTTATTATTAATAATAACAGTAGTAGTAATAACCTCTTTTTCTTTTTTCCTAACACGAACTCCAGTACGAGAATTTTCTGCTCTTGCACCCCGGTGGGAGCAGGAGTGGGTGCGCCCCCAGTCCCCCAGCGCTCCCCGATACTGAACTTTACGGACGCCTCAAGTGGTTGATTGCCAAAAGAAAATTTAACAAAACAAACGAACAAAAACACCTCCTTGGAAAGGTTTGGTTTTCATTA
>NW_008624294.1:0-2927 GCF_000691845.1 Merops nubicus | reverse complement strand
TGGGAGATGGACCCAGGAGGAGCGTCCCCCACACTCAGCCCAGAGGTTTCTGCTTCACTGCGCCGTGTGGCCCGGGAGGGACTGACTCTTTTCTTACCACCGTTGGAGAGAACCTGCACATCTCGGGGTTCTTTTTTTTTTAACCACTGTTCCTTTTACCACCACGGTGCTGTGGTGAGGGTCTCCTGGGCTGGGGCCGGAGCAGGCGGGATCCACTGCTGAGGAAAAGGGGGAACCTCCCGGATCCAGGGGCCAGTGGCCAAGCTGCCTGCACCCACATTTGAGCTTAGCTGAGCATCAGAGGGAGCCCACCAGCAGTACTCGGTTCTTGTTTGTGTTTCGTGACCCTCTTGCCAAAAAAGTTTAAGGGTGGGACGGTGTGGGCCATGGCAGAATCAATGTCACTGGAGACGGACTGGAAAAGGGGAGTTCCAACCCCCCATTAGTGCAGCTGGGGAGCTGAGCCCCATGTTTCCCTCTGAAGAGCTCCACTCAAACACAGCCCAGCTCACACATCCGGAATTTATCCTTGGAAATTATTCCTCTGCAGAGGGGCTGGAGAGCTGGGTCTGCTCCTGGCCAGTCTGCACACAGCAACTAACGATGACCGGGAGCCCGTCAGGCCCCCGTAGAGTTTTCCCTTGAGTTCTGGGGTAATTGAATCTGGGCTTTTACGTCAGCTCATCAATAGAGATGAGATCCAGCCCCAGTGCCTGATTTTTATCTCCTTCACGCTCCCTCCAGGCGGGCACGAGCCCCGTCCCCTCCGGAGGGTCGCTGAGCTGAGGAGCTCGGAGTCATTTGGAGAAATCACAGTCTGGGTTCCTCACCAGGAACTGCCTGTTTGGCTGAGACTCTAATCTTGTAGAAATCCACGTCCAGGAGTCGTTTTGAATATAAAATGTGTTGTTGGCTGTGAAGTAGCCAAAGCCTGGCCATGAAGTAGCCAAAGCCTGGCTGTGACGTAGACAAAGCTCCATGACCAGGAGTCGTTTTGAATATAAAATGTGTTGTTGGCCGTGAAGTAGCCAAAGCCTGGCCGTGAAGTAGCCAAAGCCTGGCCATGTCTGAGCAGGAGCAGAGGTGACACCCTGGGCTCGGGGAGCAAGGTGCCCACTTGAACCCTGCTGCGTGTGCTTGCAGGTGCCGGTGACGTTTGACGACGTGTCCGTCTACTTCAACAACAAGGAGTGGGAGAAGCTGGAGGAGTGGCAGAAGGAGCTCTACAAGAACGTGATGAAGGGCAACTACGAGTCGCTGATCTCCCTGGGTAAATATGGGGTGTCCTCGCCCTGGCAAAGGCAGGTTCTCCAGGGCCTCTGCCCGCAGGCTTGGGCACCTTCTGACCCCTCCTCAGAGATCCCCTTGGATCCACCTTGAGATCGAAGGATCCTGTTTTCCAAGGAGACTTTAAACCCCCAGGAGGATGTTTCTAGTCTGGGTAGGGGCATCCCTGTGGCAGTGCCCGGGTTCACTCCCAGCTGGAGGCACGGTGCTGTCCCTGCTGGGTGGGGGCTGCCAGGGCGGGTGGGCTGGAGACCTCCCAAGGCCCCTTCCAGCCAGAGTAGCTCAGTGACAAACTAGCACCTTCCCCTTGGCTGTTGGAAGGGCTTCCCTTCATCTCCTGGCTCTGCAGCAGGTACCAGCCCACGCAGCCCTTCAGAGGAGCCTTGTGGAGGGAAGAGTTGTCTGATGTGGCCTCGCTGTGCTCCTTTGGGGCATTCCCTGCTGAAGCTGCAGGAGCAATCCTGGCTCTGCTGGGGCCACAGGCGAACTGCTTTTGGCTTCAGGAGAGACAGGAGTTTGCCTGAGAAGTTCTGAAACCCCAGGAGAAAACCACACACGTTTGGTTTCATCTCAGTGATAGTTCCTCTGTGCGTGGCACCTCAGCTCCAGCCTCCATGAGTCCCTTCTGCCCACCCGGGGAGCCCAGCCTGCCTGCAGCACTGGGTTTTCTGCCTGCAGAACCTTTGTGGATCTTCCTGGGAAGTTCTTGAGCATCTTCTCATGTTCCCCTTGGTGCTGTGGAGAGGTGGAAGCCGCCGTTGAGTTTCCCTGTGCAGTAATCCTCTTTCCATCCCTCTCTCTCTGAACAGACTATGCAATTTCCAAGCCCGGTGTTCTGTCTCAGATTGAGCAAGGAGAGGAATCGCAGGCCAGGAACGAGCAGGACTTGGAGGAGAGTGAGATCATCACGGATGCCACGGCAGGTGAGCCGGCAGCTTGGCGCCAGGGGGGCCGTGGGTTGTGTTCAGAGGAGCTGGGCACCCCAAGGTGCCAAGTGAAGCAGAGCCTGTGGGGAGCCGTGCCCGAGGAGCTTATCCAGGGCAGCCTTGCCAGTTTGGCTGGTGAGAGCTTTGATGTCCAGGCACAGCTCAACCTGGGCAAGCAGAGCCCTGAGAGCTGGGTGCTGGTTGCCATCAGTGGGGGAGGGACCTGCAGCCAGACCAGGTCCTCAGGGAGCCGGGGTGCCCGGCGCAGAAGGAGAATTGTGTCCCATTGGGAAAACCTGGCCATCCAAAAAGTCCTGTCCTCCCCCCGGGTTGTGTGGCTGGCACCTGGGCTTGTGCCTGGAGCATCCCCCGGGCAGGGCAGCCTGCTCCCATCCTGCACACAGCACCCGGGGTGCTGAGGGCTTTCTCCAAGGGCAGAGGGCTGGGAGTGGGACACGAGCGACCCTGAGTCCCAGAGCAACTCCTGATCAGAGGCAAGGGGGCTGATAAGGAGGTGTCCTAGAAGAGATGGTGTCAGCTCTGCTGCTGGGCTCTGGCCCCACGCCAGAGAGGATCTTGAAGTGAAGTCGAGGTCATTGGGAAGAGGCAAATCTTGTGCTGCCCGCAGGGAGCTGCTGGCCCAGCGCTGCGGCTGGGCACGGGGGTGGCACAGGGGGGGCACAGGGGTGGCACAGGGGTGCTGAGCTGCCCACG
>NW_008624293.1:0-525 GCF_000691845.1 Merops nubicus | reverse complement strand
TCTGCAGGTCCCATGTACGATGACCAGGACCCCATCCATCCTGGGGACCCATCTGTCCTGAGGGTCCTCACCCAGGGCTGTGCCACCCCCAGTTTGCCCAGCTCATGCTGGGGTTGGGGCCCCTCTCTCGCTGATGCAGCAAAGACTCCAGCACCATCCCCCACTGAGACCCTGCCCTTAGAGACCCCCTTAGCAGCCTGGACCCCTCTCTGACCAAGCTCCCCACAGTTTTAACCCCTCTCCTGTCCTCCCTGGCACAGCCCTGTCTGCCCACAGGAGCATCCCAGCCTGCCCTCTCCATGGACTGGGACCTCTCTGCCCTGGGGACAGCACAGGGACCTCTTAAACCATTTGGGCACGGGATGCTTGGGCCATGGGGGCAAGACAGCCAGCCCCCAGCCCCGCTGCAATCGGAGCAGAGCATCTTGGGGGGCAGGCATGGCAGCAGGGTGGTCCCTGCTCAGCAGGGGAGGGGTCTGGGGGCACATGAGGAGCTGGGTCCCTAACCTCTCTCCCCCATCCAAA
>NW_008624292.1:0-503 GCF_000691845.1 Merops nubicus | reverse complement strand
AAAGGGGCTTTACCAGTTTTACCAGGATTTTTGGGGGATGCAAAGGGGCTTTACCAGTTTTCCTGGGATTTGAGGTGGGGAGCTGCAAAAGGGTTTTTACCAGTTTTAGTGGGGTTTATGGAGGATGCCTGGGAGCTGTACCAGTTTTACTGGGTTTACTGGGGATCCATGGGGGTTTTCACCAGTTTTCTTTGGTTTGGGGGGGATGCAGGGGACTCAATCAGTTGTACTGGGGTTTATGGGGCATACAGAGGGCATTTTCCAGTTTACTGGGATTTATGGGTCTCCACAGGGGGTTTCCCAGTTTTATCAAGGTTTATGGGGCACGTGTTGGGGTTTTATGAGCTTTACTGGGGTTTACTGGGCACACACAGAGGTTTTACTGGGGCTCAGGAGGGTGGCAGGGGAGGTTTGACCCATTTCACCAGGATTTTAGGGCTGTGCACAGGGGAAATCCCACCGAACACCCCGCAGCCGCAGCCAGCATCACACCCCTCCCCGTG
>NW_008624291.1:0-242 GCF_000691845.1 Merops nubicus | reverse complement strand
GGGGTCAGACCCGGGCTGCAGAAATGGGTGCACAGCCTCCTGCCCCCCAGCTTGAGCTCCTCAGGTGCTCCTCAGGTCCCTGTTGTCCCCTGTCTCTGCCGGGTGCTACCAGCTTAACCCCTCAGACCTCGGTGCTCCCCTTGGGCAAGTGGAGGACAGGTCTGATGTGGCACCAGTCCTGGGTGCCCACTGCAGCAGGGTGACCTGGGGCTTGCCAGTGTGCTCCACCCCCTCCTGCTGGC
>NW_008624290.1:0-412 GCF_000691845.1 Merops nubicus | reverse complement strand
GCTGCAGCCCGGAGATGACCAGCATCCCAGAGCTCTGCTCAGCCTGGCATGAAAACCACTTGTGGGCAAAAGGGGCTGGGTGGCTGTAGGAACCTCCGCAGGCCTTGCTCTGCAGCAAGTACTTGGCTGCCGATACCAGGCCACGTATATGGAGGAGGAGTTGGAGCTGTAAGTGCATCTCAAGGTCCCGGTATTCCCTGCTCGCCACCATACTGCAAACCTCGTTGTTTGGATCTGGTCACCTGAATGCACCTGAAACAAAATCAGGGTAATACCCTCACTACTTTACTCTCACCGGCACAAGGAAAGAGCCCACAAGGAGCCAGTTGTTGCCAAAACCTAAGTTTTTTTTGAATGCCCTAGGAAAGAAGGCTGAGAGAAAAAGACTGAACCACCTGCACAAAATCAAACT
>NW_008624289.1:5154-5769 GCF_000691845.1 Merops nubicus | reverse complement strand
TTGAACTTTCTTTCTCAGGTACTGTGGTGGCATTGCTTATCTTACTGTACAGTTCATCAGCAAAAAAGAAGTATTTTCCATTTTGTGATGTGGAGTGTGGATGTTTTTCTGGTCCTACTGGACCAAACACGAATCGCATGATTGCTTGAGATTTCAGGAGACTGGATTTGATGAGCCACGTCTCTGTTCCTTGGCCTTGTATCTACAATAACAAATCACTACTGAAAAAAAAAAAAAAAGAGATAGGATTATGTTAAACAAACAAGAAAGGAAAGAAATGGATCATGGCATGATAAAAGAAGAGAGGGAATATAAAACTCCTGGAACAGATGGAGGTGCATCTGGGTGCGAAAAGGGAAGGAAAGCAGAGGCAAGGAATTTTAGGAAGTCTCTGTGTTTCCAGTTTCTCTTTCCACTTCAGATTATTGTGTTATATTTGGTACAACTTGTGTATGTAATATAAATGTGCTTGCTTGCTGTCTTTCTGATGACTATTATTTCAGAATGATCATTAAGTGCTTTCAACTGTTTGTTTCATGTGTGTCTTACTGGTGATGTGTCCTGGTTTGGGGTAAATAGAGCTGGTTCTGCTCTGTGATTTTACTTTTTAGCTAA
>NW_008624289.1:0-4632 GCF_000691845.1 Merops nubicus | reverse complement strand
AGCCGTGGTGCCCGTTCGCTGTCCGGCTCCCGCCTGCGCCCCTCTCCCTGGGGGGCTGCTCCCCAGCTGGGGGTGATGGTGATGTATTGCCAACGAGGGAAATTGGGTTTGGGACTAACTTTGTGTATTTGTATATATTTGTACATAGCCTAATTTATTATCATTATTACTAGTGGTAGTATTAAAACTGTTTTTTGTTCTTTTCTAATCAACAAGTCTCTCTCTCTCTCTTATCCCCTTTCCCTTTCAGGGGTGGGGGAAGGGGAGAGAGCATCTGTTATGGTTCTGGGGGCTGCCCTGACCCCAAACCACGGCATGATGTTATGAGGAAACTCCATCTCCAACATTTTCCATTTTGTCTGAGGGTACTGAGCTCATAGACACCATAATTTCCCTCAAGAAAGAATTCCATAGTTCACCAGGTGGGTTTCCAAAGACGACTTTATGCAGGCATAAGTTTTACTTGTGAGGTTTTCAATTCATTTGTAGCTCTCATGAGGGACAGTGTGATGCAGATCTTACCTATCAGTGAAGAATCTGTAACAGGATTTGAGCTCTAAGGCAACATGTTTTCAGTAGCCACTTTTACTAGGCAGAAAAAAATCTGTTTGCTGAGATTTTCATTTTTTATAAGTTTTGGCTGTTGTTTTTTGATTGTTTTGGCATTTTTTTAGGTACAGAGAATTATAATTGGGCCAAAGGTCAATTGTACATTGGTTCCCTGTAGTTAAGTATTAAAGCAATGGAAAGATCATTATGTTCCAGACAAACTGATTAAAAAAAACATCATTGTATTTTGTGGAAGGAACTCCCTGCATATCAAAAGAAATGTGAGGGTCAAGTAAGTGTGCATAAAATTCTCGACGACATAATGATTCCCCAAAAGCTATTCAAGAATGAGTCTAAACATGCAACTTTCTCACCTGCTAGTCTCCTGAATATTCTTGTTATCTTAGGTTAAACTGCTTTCTTTGGATACATCAAAGAGGTGCCTTTTTGTGGTTTTCCACAAGAGAGAGCTTTTGTTTCAAAGGGACTTTTGTTATTCT
Organism: Merops nubicus; assembly: GCF_000691845.1. Taxonomy (NCBI): domain Eukaryota; kingdom Metazoa; phylum Chordata; class Aves; order Coraciiformes; family Meropidae; genus Merops; species Merops nubicus. The sequence continues at coordinate 3,583 of NW_008624289.1, read as the reverse complement.
GCTGCTTTCTGTTGATCTTCTGGAAAAAAAAGAATTAAAATCCCAATTAGCTCTTCCTCATGACTGGGAGGAGGTCACGGCAACTTTCAGTGCTGGGAGCTTGTATATTGTCCCTTAACTCTAAAACACCCTTGCTTTTGGATCGTGACACTTCACATCCTCCAGCCCGTTCATGCTGCTGCTAGCATTTGCAGGGCTAAAGAGTGGAATGTGGGACCTCAGTCAGATCTGGGATTGATCTGGCTAAAAACTAACCTGGGGGAGCGTGGTGCTGGTTTAACTTTCACTGGATTTCCCTACCCTGACTCACTCACATCTGCATAACACTAGCACAAGGAACAGGAAAGAAAATGAGAACTAGGGGAAAGATAGAGCTATTTTGCTAGCAGTGCCAGTTTACCCTGCACTGAAGTTACGAAACTACAACCCAAGAAATACAATCTGAGAGGTCAGCTGTGCAGAAACCTACAGCAAACCACACAAATGGAAGGAGAAATATCTTTTAGTTTCCATTAAAAACAAATGGATGAAAAATTACATTCTTTAATTTCTTCACAGATTTCATGCCTAATGCCTGTCATATATTGACACTTCAATGAGTGCCTATCTACCCAAAACATTATTGCAGGCACAGAACGAATGCTAGGCTGGGCAGCCAGAGTAAGATGGATTTGTTGAGAGCATGGGTCAGGTTGGAAAGAAAGGTCTTCCAGGTTCTGAGGACAATTAGTAAAGTGCTCTGATAGCCACAAAAACTTCACAGAAAGTTGTAGGAGATGTGCCTGAACTACAAGAATTTATGATAATCGGGTAAACAAGTTTACTAAAACTCCTTATATTTTTCCTTATATTGATATGACTGTAGGGAAGCCACACTGTTTTACAGAGTCGATCATTCTCTCCAAATGTGACTCCCTACAAACTCCAATACACTGATTCCAGACATGCAGACATTGGAAATTTCTGAGCTATGTATACATATAAGAATAAATCACATTTGCAAATGCAGCGTGGGTGCAGTTTGGCAACTAACCAAATTATGCTTGTATTGGTAACGCTTATAACATTGCACTGAAATCATAACTACAAAAAGAATGTAGTAGGCTCTAATAAAAGAGTTGATAAATGAATTATATGAACTCTTAGAATAACTGGAGGTGAACCAGTCTGTTCACCAGTGAAGGGATTTGGATTGCTAATGATTAAATTGGCTGTGGGCAGCTCAATCATCAGAAAATTACTGGGTATATTTGAAAGAATAAAGTAGAAGAAGAATAGGGGACTGTAAGATAAAGTTGTGCATTTTTCCATATTTTAATTTTTTTTTTTTTAAAAAAGTCTTTTATTCTTAAAAGTCATGTTGTTTCTTCTAGTTATACACTGCCTGACCCTTTATACAAAGGAAGAAACAAGGAATTGGTGTAATTTAACTCTGCAATAATTTGAAGCTTTGAAATGAGTAAAACTTTCTGTACTGTAGCTATTTTAATCTTGTTTCAGAACTAGATATCTCAGCTGTGCAAGATACAATATTGATTCATCTGGGTGGAATTCAATATGGCTAGAAATAGTGATACAGAAAATTCTGTTGGTCTGATTTCCTCTTCCTCCCACTGCTCCTGACCATGAATGCCTTAACCTCCAATAGTTCAGCTGGTGAGTGGGGGAAAAAAAAAAGGCTCTGAGACAGAAGCAGTAGTTTCAAAACTGTTGCAAATTTAAACCCATAGCTTCCACTTAAAACTGGGCTAAATATAAGGAACAAAATGTTTTATAATGGTATGGGGAAAGCACAGTCATCACTACCAGACACAATGAACATCCCACCTACCATATGAGCACCCCAAGCATCCTTGGACAAAGTCTGGATTACAAATTGACGTACAGGCATATTAATATGGGTGTGCCATGACAGCTTGTCTAACAGAGGAGAAGCACTGATAACTGTAATATTTTTTTCCCTGACCTTGTTTGGTAAGGGATGTCAGTCAATGTCAGTCTCTTTCTATTGTATTCCTATTCCGTGGGTGGTGTCAATATGCAGCTTGAGCCTATTTCTCACAACAGCAAAAAATGGGTTCACTGAAGGGTTTTTTTTTTTAGTCTGCAAATGGAACAAACCATTCAAAGAGTGTTTAAAGTGAATTGTTCAATTCCTTGGAGTAATTATTCTCAGATGTTAGGGTGGCAATTCAGCATTCTAACATGGCTGGTCATTTTACAAGACACACTCATCTCATGCACTTGTCCATTCTTGTAGGTCAAAATGAAAGCACTTTGGGGACTACAACAGAAATTTTCTTTCTTTCATTAATTTAACAGGTGAAGTACTGTGAGGAGTGAAGTCCTGGGTCCCTTAGAGCAAATCCACATGAAACTTGAAGCATGGCAATGGCGCATGGGGTTGCGATTTTTTTATTTCACTGTGCTGGGAAAAAGCCCTCCTGTAATTGAAGTTTTACAGTATGATTATTCCAGTGTTCATCAAATCCACACATTCTGTTTCTTCTCTTTCTGTACTGACAGGAGAAGGGGGGGGGGCTGAGCTGAAGGGCTGACCAGCTATGTAACTGTACCCATGTCACAGGAAGGAGCAGTAAATGCTGCTCTGACCAGCAGTGCTAATGACAAGGCTAAATCAGCACTAACTGAACTACTGTCACCTTGTGGCCCAAAACAGGGCAGAGTGTCATCAGGAGAAGAAATGATCTCTGGGATGAGATAAAAATGCAGAAGGTAGCAGAGCCCTGCAGAACAGATAAGACAGAAGGACTTTGAACTGAGGCACAAGAAATTCCCCTGGTTATGTGCCCAGACATATCACAAGAAATGCTCAAACTGTGTCCTTCAGATGAACTTAGCTCACTATAATGTTAAAAACCACACCTCCTGTGCCTAAATTGCCCACCCCTTAGACCCCTATCCACTGAGCATGCACAGTGCGTTGTAAATGCACTGTACCTTTAAATCAAGGTGAACAAAGACTTGTCCAATGGATATCAAGTAGGAATGCGCTTATGTGACAAGGAGTGTTTCTAATATAAATATGTTGTTTAGCTGTAACCAGGGGTCCTAGCTTTGCAAATTATTGCCCAGTACCCTTTTCTTCTTGGAACTGGAATAAAACAACTATTTTGACTCTTGTGTTTTGGTTCTTTGAACACTGGTGAAAGAATCCCTATCTGGGCAACAGTAAGGTTGCCATAGTAATTTGAGATTAAGGGGCATTTCTATGATTCTATGATTCTATGATTTCTTAAGTGTTTTGCTTGGTTTTGTTAATTACATAACTCTTCTTTGTGTTATCAGCATATTTATAAAACACCAAAACTAATCCATCCCAGGAGGTCCTCAGCAAGAGTAACAATGACCTCCAGCTTTACCTTTCATGCAAGCCTCATAAACAAAACAACTTCCGCGTTTACATTAACCGTAAAACTTACGCGGCACGAAGACTTAAGTAAACAAGACTTTAAAACCGACAACCCCCGCTGCCGTTAGCTTCCACCAGTTTTTAACAGGACAGCTTACGCTACCAAAGGGCCCGGGCCAAGCACACTGTTAGGAGGCACTCCCCACCCCC
>NW_008624288.1:32963-42476 GCF_000691845.1 Merops nubicus | reverse complement strand
TAGAAGCGGGTTGGTCTTCGGAGGTGCCCGGTTTAAGTTGCCATGGATACGAGCGATTTTTTTAAATCTTACATTTTTAACTGCCGCCTGGATAGCGGGCCGGAGGAGGGGGCGGCGGGCGCTGTAGTCACCCAGCCGGGGCCAGCGGGAGGGCGCTGGGGGGGAAACGGGAACGTGTTGGAAGCGGCCTCGCACCCCATGGGCCAAACGCCGCTGCCGATGGGCTCCCACGCCTCCCAGTAAACGCGTAGTTGAGCAGCTCGTTGCCGAAACTCGCTGTGGAGGCCAAAGCCTACAACTTAAAAAAAGAAAACCCCAACCCAGACAAGAAGTAAACCACCTGGATTCCTGGGTGAACTGGGTGCGGCGCTTCTTCATGTCCACATCATCAGACATCTAATCAGAGTGTGAAAATTCTGCTCCTGCTCAACTGCAGGCCCCACCTGGGGAACAACTGGCCCACAGTAATGCGGTGCTGAGATGGGAAGAAATAACTCTAGGGCTTCAGCACAAGGTGTAAATGTTGCTCCTTAACGTGTCCCTAGGCTGCTGTTACAGCTTGCCAGTGTACGGTGCCTTGGAAGTCAGGGATTTTGCAGTTCCTTGGTGGAACTCTTTGCCCACATAACCAGTTGCTACATTTGTCCTAGAGGAGTACAACTCTCTATTACTAAATTGTGTCCATTATGGGTAACAGTAGAAGAAAAGATCCGTTGTCATCCTTCTTCATCAGTAATGCCAGCATGGAAACCGGTATTTAAATTGCCAGGAGCTTTCTCACCTCAGGAATCATAATCTGAGCAAAAATGTAAATATTTCTGGAGTTCTGAGTCTATTACTGGTAAATTTCCTTGTGAACAGTTTCCCCATGCAGTGAGGTTTGTTTCTTTTGGTATGTTTATTATGTTTGGGGGAGGTGGGGGTGGAGAAGTTGTAGTTCTGAGTTAAAATGATCTTGCTGCACACTTTATTGGAAACGTTTTACACTGAAGATCCGAAGATACGGATATTTCATTTTCCAGCCCACAGACTGAAAGTTTCAGCTCTCTAGGCACAGCAAATTGCCCTTAAAGAGCCACGTGAAACACAGAGGGGGTTTTGTTTTCCATGCACTCGGAGTCTGCACTGATGGCTACAAACAGACATTCAGAATAGTCTCTGCCTACACTTACACCACAGCACGGATGCCCACAGGAGCTCCCTCTGCTCCTAAATTGTCACAACAGCCACGAGAGGTTTTGGAAGCAGATTTAAAGATAGCTGATCATCTTTGCCTATGAAACGAGCCTCAGCACACCAACGGTTTTCCTTCCCACTGAACAAGGGAACTTGAAATATCGGTGTGGGATGTGTAATCCTGTGCTGCAGCTACTTCACGTACAAAAATGCAAAGTACCTTCAGTTCTCACATACTTATTACACTGCCTATTATATTTCCTGGAAATAATTCTGGATTTCCATTTCATAAGTCTTTCTGGCAAGCCAACAGCTGCCTCTCTTGTCCTGCCACCCAATAGGAACGTTCCTCATTTTTTAAATTCCGTTATGTAAAATACCCTAAAGATAGAAGTCTCTCAAGCACCTTTTCCATTCTCCCTACAGGATGTGCTGCGCTAAGACCAGAGCCAGCCAGTGTGCTTCCAGTACGTGTGTTGGGTCACCAATTAAGCACCCAATTCTGCGGATGCTTTGAAGATTCCCCACTGATTTTTAATGCCAGGGAGATATTTCGGATGTGACGGCTGTGCTCTTTCACAAGCCACCTGGTTAAAAACTTGTCTAATTCATCCCTTATACTGTAGTGGGGGGAAGAAGAGGAAGAATGCAAAATGTAATGATTTGGATCTTTCCTTTTAGTGTTCTGGTTTCTGTTGGGAACTTTGCAAATGAGGTTGTGGGAAGAAAAAAAAAAGTCCTGCATTAGCAAACGTATTTGCCTTTCATAACTGTACCCCTTGCTACATGTTCTTGACCCTACCTGAACTCTTCAATTTTACTCATTTTCTTCTTTCATTTTACTTCGTAAGCTATTGCCCTCTTCCTGGATTTAACATGTTAGTATCACCTTCACATCAGTAATTCTGCAATAAAGCTTTTCTTAAAACTCACTTCAAGAAATTAATCCTCGACCTGTCTCCCTGGAATTTCCCTTGTGCATGTTTTACCCAGCTCCTCAGGGCAGAAAAGGCAAGCTGCTCTAGTGTGGAACTACACAGCTCAGGAACAATGCAAAATGATAAATATAGTTTCAGTTTTATGAAGTTCAAGGGCAATAGTGACTCATTCCCTATTCTGAGAACTTTTGCTGCGTATTTCAGGCCATTACTCCTTGCTCCTACTATGACTAAGCCTAAGAAGTTTCACCCAGTGATTCTTTTCTCTCCCAGGTATACCACAGACTTAAAGAGGGACATTTTAAAATAAGCCATAAAAGTGTGCTGAAGATAACATCAGAAATACATCCATTTGCTTATGAAAAGTGTTAGATGTTAAACTGATTTCTGTTTTGATCCAGGTGTTAGACAGGACTGTCCATCCCTCAGAGAAACCCCCTTTAGACTTCCCTCTTGAACAGAGTGGTCCTGCCTGTCTCTCTGGGAAGAGGAGACAGGCCATCTGCTCTGCCATTCCGTGGTTCACACAGGATCCCCAGAGAGACCAAAAACTACAAAAATGGTTTCCAGCATAGTGCAAAGGAACTTCAAATTAAAATTCCCTATAGCTTTTATTTTGAGTTGGTTACACAACCAGCAGCAACCATAAACAGATGATTCTCTTTTTAATTTTCACTATTCCTGTATGCTTGTAAGCAAGTTTGTCTGAAACAGTGTGGTTTGTAAGACAATTATTTGATAATTTAAGACAATTATTTGATAATTTAAGACAATGTGGTTCTTCTGTAGAGAAAAATAAAATAGAAAAAATATTGAATCTTTTAAAAAGGCGTTATTTTAAAAGTATTTCCCTTAAACTGTAATGTAGCAAAATATTCCTGGTATATCCCTCTAAAAATAATCCACGTTGCAGAGGTTTTTCTTTCTAAAAGGGGCATAGCAGCGTTAATCTTCTAGGAGAAAGGGCTCTGAAAAGCAGGTGGAAAGAGGTCTTCCCAGTTCAAGCACATCACTGATAACAGCTTTCAGAGAGGTTAAATCCTCCCATCAGATCGGCAGGGCAGATCTCAGATAAGCAGCAGAAATTAAGGATTATCTTGACTACGACACGAACTGTTTACTTTGCTATTTTAAATGGTTATGTTGGCTCCATTTCATTTGTTGCTGGGTAATGCTTTCCAAAAGAGAACTGAGGACCAGACGCTGCAATTTTGACTCGAGCGTTCCTACCGATTCTAACAGCAGTTCCTAAAAATATTCTTTATTTTCGTGAGGCTAACTTGCTACATGTTTGGGTGACATGTTGTTATAAGTGCAGATGAAAGGTGCTCAGTCACAAGACACATTTCCTGTTGGACTGTACAGAGGAGACAGAACAGCCTCCTCTGAGCATAGAAGCATAAGCAGTAAATAAAGTTACTATTCAATCTAAGAAAATGGAAGTTAAGATGTTTAGGCTTAGTAGCTCAGAAATCCAGTGAGGAGGAAAATATTCAAAGGAATAATTTACCTGGAAGGTCATAGCTGAGGGAGTGACCTCAAGCGACAAGCAACAGCAAAAATTCAAAATCATCTTCCCCATGCAGTGGATCGGTGAGACCGTAGCTCATTTGTCATCACTCTCACAGGCAAACAGGAGCAGCGAGGAATTAATTCGAAGGATAACAAGAAAAATATTTGGAGGATTTCCTGAGGCTGACGTGGCGAGACCACAAGGGCCTGGGACATTCCTAGGATGATTAAGAGACAATATCTGATGTTTCCTAGTGTATATGACAGAGCAAACAAATAGAAGTAGGTTACTGAGGATGGTTTGCAAAGGCTGTCACAGTGTTCCCATTGCTCTGTTTGTTAGCTCATCTTTGCTGGTGAGACAGAACCATTGTTTCTCATGCATGTTACTGGTTACAGCACAGCTCAGGTGCAAAATTCTTTACATGTCAGGACATTCACCTTCAGAACCCGGCAGCTTACCTGCCAGAGAAACATCCTCTGCTGTATCCAGCACACTGTGTATTATTTGCAGTATAATATAGCTAAATCACAGCATTACAAAACCCATACATCCCACCCACAAGCCTATTTAATACCTAATTCTGATGGCACCAAAATGCAGTCCAGATCTTGATGAATCGCAGTCCAGGGAATGGGAGAAAACTCAGATCTTCTGCTCACGCTCCCCATCCTCAAACATTAGCCCTGGTAACCATGTGCTAGCAAACAGAAACAAGCAACAACATCATCTGGCTGCTCCATCGTGTCCCAGATGTCTACACCGAGCACGCATGAGAGAGCCTGGGAGGTCAGGGGAGTCTGTGACTTCATGTCTAGCTGCTTTTGAGAGCAGACACATAAAATTGCTGGCTGCATTTAAGCAAAGGTCAGAGCACTTAGGCTGACCACAAGCTGGCTGGGCAACTGCTGGCTGGCCGTTAACGCCTGCGTGTGCCACCCCAGCCCTGAAGTGATGGAGATGACAGTGTGCTGCAGCCACACCTCATCCATCCCAGGCTGGCTGCTTCCAGCTCGGAATTCCAGCACCTTGTGAAAAGGCACTTAGAGAGTTGGAGTCTTTCAGGCAAAGACACACAAGTAAATCCCATTTAATGGTCCCACATAAGAAGAACCCTCTCTCACATGTCTGGTTTTGCCCTTTCACAAACTGAGGTTGAAATTCCTCGTGGCCATGTAGAAGCTTAAACTTACAAGGACACCCAGTGCTACCCATCCTGGAGGAAAACAACACAAAACAAGGTAAAATCAAGCAAGAAAAATAAGCAGACTGAAATGGAAACTGTCTCATTGTAAGTGGTAGTCCAAACAGTTTAAAAGTCTCCAACCTCCAGAAGACTCCTCTGGAGTACACAGAAACCATTCTGATGAAATGCAGGGAACATTAGCACCAACAAAGCCCCACCTGTGACCTCTCAAAAGGCAAAGCAGGCACCAAAGCCACACGTTTCCTTCTGCCCTACGGACACTTGAGGTGATGTAGGGCTCAGCCTTCCTTTGCAACCACCACGAGCTGCCAGTCTCTTTCCAAACTGCAAGGCTGTTTAAATCTCCTGTTGACTTAAAAACAAAGAGGCCTGTAAAGACTAATGTGAAAACATCTGATGTTTTTTAGATCTTGGAGGATGTAACCTTGAAGGGAGATTTTTTTTTTTTCCTAATTGCCTCTTTATAAAGACCTGACCTTCTTCAGGAAGCGAAAGGAAGGAGGCAAAGAAGCATAGCAAAGCAGAAACTCTCAGTACCAGTGGGTGCTGGTGACTTTGGATGCACTACCAGCAGCACTTCCAGTAGCACATACTGTACCATCACACTCCAAGGGTATTTAATATTTAGACAAGGACTTTTGAACAGTTTCACAGCAGTACACCAGTGGGGACTGAAGATTGCAAAACTGAATTCAAAGTTTAAAATAATGGAGCTGTCAAGGTTGGAAATTAGCCTGGATTAAACGTGCATTTTTGCTAATAAAAAGATTAGCTCTTAAATGTGTGTATATTCATCCTAACTTCCAAGAAGACAAACATTTGAAATTCTTGAAAGGTATTTTTGGTGCATTTGGAGCATTTGTGAAAGTGCAGGATTTATTTCTTTGGAGTTGCTGTCATGGAACATCCTCACGACATATGTTTAACTGTTCTATAATGTACCAGCTTTTCGGGTTGAAAACAACAGGGCTTGAAACAACTCTCACTGAAGTGAGGACCTGATGGAAAAACACACAAGGACAGAATTGCTACCTTTTAAATTATATTTTTAGCCCTCAGTATAGTTTCCATAGCAGTGTTAGACCAAATTATGTGGGCTTCGGCCTCAACTGATTGGGTTGTGCTGTTGAAATTTGGAGCATTTCTAACATTACATGATCTCTGGTGGCAAAGTCACTCATTCCCACACACATGCCATGGCTTGTCACCCCCTCAGTTGTTCTGAGACAACTGTTGCATTGGGTCACACTAAACTGCATCAGTGAAACAACCTGGGTCAAAAATTGACGAGTGATAATTTTCCTCTTTGAGAAAGAGTTTCACATAATAAATGTTTGAAATGTGTCTTAAGGGGCTTTGAATTCAATGTGCCATAGAATGGCTCAAGGGAAGAGCAGTAGCCAAGACATGTTGATCATTCTCTCTGTATACTTGGCCTTGTACCACAGGAAAGGGATGTTGTCAGACAGCAGACTTCACTGCCTTCCTGTCACAGGCAGTTTTTAAACCATAACCAAGCACTTGGATATTTTGAATCTTCAGATAAAGTTTCATTTGATAGCTCTATTAATGAGCAGAGCTTCAGGCAATTAGAGAGCCTTGTAATAAAGCATGAAGCAAACCAGTTGTCTGTCTGGTTAGTATGGTTATACTGATTCTAGGAGGAAATAGAAGCAGTTCTGCTATTCATAGAACATCCCTTATTCTATCACATACTTGCACACAAAATAACCTTGTAATATCCTTCAGTAATCACCCAAGACATTGTGGGCCTAATTTGAGAACAAATCTAATAACGCCTACCAGTAGCCCTTTTGATGTGATTTTTTTTTTGTCTTCAGATTTTTTGCTATACATGCTGCAGTAGACTAAACTCTCATCAGACACCTGAGGATCAGCTCTGCTCAAGCGAAGTCTGAGCAATGAGACCAGAACCAGGCTTTGTTAGGGAGGGTATTTAGGCTAAGAGAACAAATGGAAACAAAATATGTTGAGTCTTTTGGGCATGCAGAGATGACCCATGTAATTATTCATCTGTCTATGCTTAGGAAAACATCATCCAACCACTATTTCCTCCCCAGTTTTGACTTTCTGCATCATGTGTCTGTGGCAGGACTACAAAGTCACAAGACAGGGCACATGTCTTCCTATTAATTGTGTTTAATCAAGAAATTAATTTGGTTTATTTATTGGATTTTCATTATGTGTATTCTGATGCAGTTCTTTTATTCAGTTTATCTCACCTTGTACATTTCTGCAAGTTTTTCCTCTGGTTATCTAAGTTGTATCTCTTTGTCTTTTGATCAATATACTTTAATAGAGAAAGCATGGTCTAAAAAAAGTAGTTTAAATAGTGCCTCATTTTGTTCTGCTTTACCTATTAGCTACACTGTTTGATATGTCAACATATTTTATTAATATTAAAGGTGAAATTCCGAGTTGAAAAAGCACAAACAGTAGCATGTGTTGCCTCTTTACACAGCAGTATGATTGAAGAGAAAGGGAATAACTTCTCAGTGTGGTTTACTAAATCTGCCTTGGTGTAAAACCAAATAAATTCTACCCATTAAAATAAAAAGTAATTCTTAAACTACCAGTAGTTGTTAATGATTACTAGAACTGGAAATAATCTATCAAAATCCACTTGCTAGTGAGTAATAATCTTCTACAAACATCCTGAATATAGAGATTATATCCTTTATTTTAACAGCTAACAGGGAAAAGGTTAATTTATATTTCAATACTGCTTTGCATAACGAGAACCATTAACTTATGAAGTTAATGAACTGATACATCCACCAGCTCAGTCCCGTGACCCTGTACTTCAGGAAAAGCAGAAGGATGTGCGTGGAGGAACACTGCTGATCATTTCCTGAGAATTTGGTCTGATTCTGGATGCCCAGTGCACCCCAGCTGAATGGTGTCCAGCTCTGGATTACCACTGGTTTAAGCAGTTTGGAAAAAGAAAACCACAAGGAACAGTGCTCTTCTCACGTAGTTGTTCTGAAAAAATGATTGCTGGCATATTTTTTGCATCCTTCAGTAGATTGCACACAACTGCCTCCAGTGCTGTCTTTTAAACAGTGTAGGGAGGAGAAAAGGAATGAGCACCTGTAATAGTGTTGCAGCTGTGCTTTCACGCCTGCTTATTTCTGTACCCTGCACACTTCTAATGTTTAAGGAACACTTATTGGCGTGCTGAGACTTACATCTTACAAACTGGAAGAGCCTCACAGGCATGAGATGAAGGGTAGTCACTGGATGCGTAGGCAGGGGCCACTACCCTTGTGTAGCCACTGGATTGCTGTCACCCAGCTGGACAGTCAGGAACCAAATTCTAAGCACTGTTGAACCTCAGCGTAGGGAAATTTGGGCTCCAAAAGGAGCAGCAGCAGAGCAGAGCGGCTTCAGGTCACCTGTAGCAGGACAGAGCTAGTTTCTCTGTACATGTGTTATCTGCTGGTCTTCTAAGTGCAAGGGCATGGGTAACAGGCAGCTGTGCTGCCAAGTTACAGGTGTAACCTTTGAGTGCATATTTCAGGGTTCATGAAAAGAATCAGCCTGCTTATTCCAGCTGGAACTTGAACTCCTTAACCTTCCACTCTCAGAGGCTTTCAGACGAGAGCTGCAAACAAACAGAGATTATTTCCAAATGGTCTGGCAGCCTGTTACACATTATCTCTAAGCAGAGCGGGCAGGGCACACTGTCTTGGGCAGAAAGAGATGTCCTGGAAAACACTCAGTCCACTGGGTCACAGCCTGCATGTGTGCAAAGGCTGGGGCAAGTTTGGCCGTGCGATGCCTAAAGAGAGGTCATTTGTTTAAATTCCTTCCTTGAAGATGTCAAGAAGCTGTAGGAGATGCTAGGCCTCCACTGAAGACAGTAGGAGAGCTAGGTGCTTGAAATTCTTTAGAATCAGGCTGCAGGAGAATTAAATTATTCTCAACCATTTCTCTTTTCCTACCTGGAGAGATACACACTTTTTTTACCCTAAATTAATAGAATGACAAGAGAAGATAAGCAATGGAGGAATGATGTTACCAGTAATCATGAGGTATGTGGCATTTTTAACAAAGCTGATCAGTTCTGATTCTATGCAAAAAAACTGTTACATAAATGATTCTAGAGATGAACTAATCTGTATTCTACTAAAAAAAAAAAAAAATCAACAAAAACCAAACCAGAAGTCTTTCAAGTGCACGCTTATACATAAGAGCAACATTTTAAAAAGGTTTTTCTTTTGTTACTAAGCAAATAATGGATTTACTATCACTGCTGTGATTTTTTTTTTCATTTTTACTCCCATTGGTGCAGCAGACTGTGTGCACCTTTACATGGGAAAGGTTTATTCCCATAGCATTTTCTGCCTCCTCAGTAGACCTGGCTATAGAGGAACATTTTCATGGCACTGCCAATCTGTTCAGCTTTTGTGTGCCATGAGGCAGCACACGGGAGCATCACTTCTGGCACAGATGCAGGTGCTGGTGCTCTGCATGCTGCCCTGAACACCAGGGAAGATGGACACTGGGGAAGATGGGCTTTTGGAGCAGGGGCTGGTGTCATGAGCAGTTAGGAGCCGAAATAATTGTTTAGCAAACAGCCAAACCCAGAAGCAAGCTTATCATTTTTATAAACGTCTTTCAGAGCAAAACCTTGCTTAAATCATCTGTTCCGGGAA
>NW_008624288.1:13936-32932 GCF_000691845.1 Merops nubicus | reverse complement strand
CGGGGAAGGCAAAGAGAAAAAGAAATCAAGCCCTGAAAAGCCTTTTCTGCCATGAGGAAGTTCATCCTTCCTGAAGCCCGGAGGAGCAGATGTTCCTGTGTTCCCAGGCAAGTCAGATGTGGAAGGAAATGAACACCATTCCCTGGGAAATGGCAGCGGCTGGGGGCAGCTGTACGCTGGAGCCTGCTGGCTCTCCCTGGCAAGTCCTGTGCCTGTTGCTCGTCCCTGCAAAGTGCAGCTTCAGAGCCCCTTTAATTCATTTGGCAGTGTCGGGGACCCCCCGAAGGCTGGCTGCTGTGACCCCACCAGCATAGCTGAAGATTAGTTTAGGGGAAGGGCAGATGCTGAGCTAATCCCGTGTGGAAGGCACGGTGGAGCCCAGGCCCCGCGTTACACAACGGGGGCCCTTCTCTGACTCAGTGGAAAGGATTTCTTGGATGCCCAGGGCAGTGTTTGGTCAGACACAGGGAGAACATGCAATCGAGCAGGGGCACAGCTCAGTCACTTTCACCACAGATATGAGCTATCCAGATGCTTGAAATAAGCTTTACTGGCACATTTCCACGCTTCTGGGCAACCTTCCTGCCTGCAGGACTGACACGCTGGTCGTGAACCCACACAGCTCTTTGGCTCGAAACCCTAAGGATTAAAACAGACCCATGCGAGGCTTCCCCTTGGTCTTCCAGGTGTGCACAGCCAGGGTCCACGTCCCCGTGGTGCACACCCAGCTCCTCCTCCCCACAGAGTCACCCAGCCTAGCTGCTGCCAGAGGAGAGTGCCGCGATCGCCCTCACCTCCCAGCCAGCGTTTGCAGCCTGGCCGACAGCCATCAGCACTTCCAAGGAGATGAAGATAAATGGAGCGAGGGCTTTCAGCAGTCCCACAGAGCTGCAGCTGCACAAAGCAGGTTTCCCCTGCCCCAGTAAAGGTGCGTGGTAAAAGAGGTTGTCGTACTATAACCGTAGCAACACGAACGCAACGTCTTGTGTCTGGAAAGCGTTTGTAGTGGTATGGATGGTATTATTAACTACTTCTAATTGGGATATGCTTGATCATCCCAAGAGCTCTGACACAGGGCAAGCAGCAGAGAACCTTTTTTGATCATCTGGAGGTGACACCCCACGCCACACCACCCCACACCCCATTTATTTCAATACTTGAGCCCTTCTGAGAGAACTACCAGCAGTCGAGTGCTTCATTGGCTGCTTCAGGACGTGCAGTCGACTTCAGCCATGGCATTGAAGAGAATGCACAGCAATAACAAAGAGACCAAAAGTTAACTTGAGTGAACTAGTCTGGCTCCACGCCCCAGCTCAGAAGGTCACATAGCTGATGTATCATCCTGTGAGTCATCCCTTGATGCTGCCTGTGTCCAGAATAATTTGTGTAGTTTTGCAGCACCAGGGCAGGGTCCTTCTCCTTTCTTGCTGCCCAGAGTCAGTGTTGCCCTACAAGACATACAAGGCAGTAAAGCCACCAGAAGACACATGCACAGCAACTTGACCATCTTGGTAGTAATTACCACCTCCCAGTGTAGCAACACCAGAAAAGATCCATGCAAGAAAGTCTACTTCTCTACCTAGATGGAGAAGCATGTATCAATACAGCCAAACTTATGACCTACACCAAAAATAAAAGTTTTCAGCCTAGGTCAACCAATTGACCTACAATCTCTGAAGTCACTGCTTGAATACCATAATATGGACTTAAACAGCAGATTTGTTTCCAAAACAGTGAGAGATACCTGATCTGCACAGCACTGTGGAACTGGGTCCACTATGTAACACAGGCTTCATCCATGGTCTGCACCATCACACCCTCTGAAAGTGCTCCCTAGCCAGACTGTCAGAGCACTGAGGACACGACTGGCACCCTGACAGCACTAGGATGTTGCCAACTGTCACTCGGTCAAACGGGTGCTCAGTCAAAGCCACTGTTCTCCTGCAAGGTCACCGTTTCTGCCCGGGTGGGCAGGTACAGGGGCCAAAGGCAGAGCCTGCAGCAGCTGGTAAAGCAGGCACTGGGGGTGCCCACAGAAGTGCCCGGGGTGCATTCGTCACAGAGCAAGGCAGGCAGAAAGCTCGGGTGCTGCAGAGCTTCTAGCAGAGGGGTTCGTGAGCATGGGAGAAAGAAAACCATGACAAAAGAAACCATGCAAGTACACGTGAAAATTATCGTCCTCAAATTAAACTCAGGCCTGAGTCCCCTGAATTTTGGCTAAACTTAAATGTGAAAAAACCTTCATACACCAGGAGGAGTACACGCTGTCTCAGGAACTGATGGTTCAGTTCTGAGGACCTCTGTCAGGTCTGATGACCTCAAGAACATCTGGGTTTCTTCTTCTGCAGTGAAAGAAAATATCTCATACAATTCAACTTTGAGCTAAAAGCTGTCATGCTGTACAAGTGCTGTGACATGGCAAGGCTGTTTTGTACCATTGCAGAGGTGAGGCATGCCTATGAATCTGTGCTAAGCCAAGAGAGGTTCTAAGCCATGCTGGACATAGTTGCACATTCTGGTTGGTTTTGAGGCCTGTTGCAGGAGCAGTGCAACCAGCAGGACCTCAGCAGCTGCTTTTGAACATCCTTTTACCAGCTTTGTGCTGCAGCAGGTACGGTGGCTGCTCTGGGCCTGCTGCAAGCAGCAGGGCTACCTGCTAAGTCCTTTCCAAGTGTTTAGAGACCACCACATCACAGAGCTCACAGCCTGAGGTGTTTAACATCTCTGGTGGACAGCAGAAGCAATGCAGGCAGCAGACCCCAGCCCACGTAGCTGCAAGACTCAAGAGGACAGTGCTAGCAGCCACCACCACCACCCCAGCAGATGCTGCTATGGGAGCTATCTTTCAAATAGCACTCTTTTGAGTGGAAACTCACTTTTGAGTGGAAACTCAGCCCGGATGGGCCCGTGAGTCCAAGGCAAGTCATACTGTATGCCTGAAACAACACATCTGTATGACTGTCCACTCCAAAAAGCTCCATTATGTACTTAGAGATAGATGCCAGGTGGAGAAGAGTGGTTAGGGAAAGCACAGACAAAGATCACAGGTTAGAAAAAAGATGCTCAAGAATACTTTTCTAGACACTGCAGTACTTCCAAGAGGCAAAGCTGAGGGCTTCAACCAAGGCTCCTACAAAAGGGCTTACACCCTGCTGCCCAAACCATGCGCTGAAGTTACTCATTAGCAGTTCACATTCAGACACAGGGATCAATTATTAACTCCAGCCTGAGATGGAAGTGTACAGGTTTAGCTTTCCTGAGGGACAGGTACCTCATCGTGCTTCTAGATCTGACAGGTCCTGGTGTGGCTTGCTCTCAGGCAGGAGGTTAAATACCAGCATGCAGTGAAGCAGTCCTGCTGGGAGAAAGGACACCACATGAAGTGCTGATGGGGAGGAGATAGGGAGCGATTCAATTATTTAAATTCAAATTTTTACAGTGTTAATAGAAATGATGTTGTAAAAAATAAAAAGGATTTATTATTCCTAGCTATTCCTAGGGTTAGGTTTTGCCAAAGACCTCTTCAAGAGTTCTTGGCAAGGTGCAATGTTCCTGCGTCTGTGCTCACCAGTGCATGATGTTTCAGACCTCTGCAGAGCCACATATGTACATACGTGTGTATTTAACGTGGGGAAACATCCTTGCACTTCTGAAGACTGCTCTTGAAGCGCAACTTTATGCTCATTCATCAGACCTAGCTGAGCTCTCAGATATCAGATGTTTCTGCACAAAATGCAGAGCAGTATATATATGTTACCATTTTATCCTGTCAACCCTTTAGTGAAGGGAGCTGTAGCCTTTGTTTAATAACACCAGCTTTTTATCATTACCACTTAAAGGTAACAGCAGCTTCATGGCTATATGACAGAGTAGCATCACCTACACCTAGTTACAGCAGTGGCAGGGGATGCTGTGCGAGTGCTCTCACAAGTTACACAACCACATGCCCTCAAGGGGTGTTAGGGAGCTTAACCTCTTCCCCCAAAAGTCGTAACCAGGTTCAGAGCATCTCTGATGATTTGCACTGAACACCTTCTTCAGATGTGCCTCTCCCCTTCGGGGAGGAGTTGTTTAACTCAAAGCAGGGGGCTGATCAAGCTGAATTCCTGAAGCATTTGAGGTCTCTGCCCTATGCTGTGGTCTTCAAAGTTGGGCTCAACACCAGGTAAGGTCAGGTGAAGCTTTTCTGTGGGATGACAGTCTACACACAGCAAGCTGGCAGTGGTTTCTTAGTTTTGGCCCTTCTTTTCTAAAATGAGCAAGGGAACTTCCCCACATCTGCTCGTTTGCACATTCAGTTTCTGTCTGACAGTACGTTTTACTACCCTGAGATCACAGCTCCAGAGGAAGCACAAGCAGAGCTGGGGGCTGGAGCACTGCCACCATGCTGTGCTCTGAGAGGCTGCCTTCCATACAAAGACAACCTTGTACTCTCCCACCAAGGCTGCATTTCATCCTGCCCCATCCCAGCAAGCCCTCTGCAAGCCTTGGGGCTGAGATGCCCAAACCCAGGGAAGTCACGTGGCTCTGGGGCAGACATAAGCAGATCTATTTAAATTGATCATACGTCAAAAAAAGCCTGGTGTTGTCAATGTCTGGTCACATTAAGGTTTCAGGAACTTTTCATAACCACTTCCCTTTTAATTAAAAAAAAAAATAAAATTACTATAAAATAGCAGTGAATAAAATTCACTGCTGAGCCAGCAGTCTTTGCAAAGCATCTTTGCTGTTGCTCTAACACCACATTAATTCAGGAAGGGACCTGTGGCACAAGAAGAGCACCTACCAACCTAGTTTCCCCTCTCAAAACCAGAGGGCTGCTCAGGCACATCTGCAAGTGGATAAGGCTCTTATGGACCACAGCATGAAGGATCTGCCCCAGGAATCAGAGAGCACAGCTCGGGCTGGGGGACAGGGTGACAACCAGGAGCAGGAACGTTTCCTAAATCAAGAGAAGGAGCTCTCTCCATCCAGCTGAAAGTGCCTGGTAGTCCAGAAGGTGTTTATAGCTTCCAGCTGAGGAGAAGTCAGCTAAAGTACCACCCTGCAATAGGTGCAAAAAGACTCTCTCCACTGGCTGTTACAAAGGAGGGTCCTGTTCAGGCAAGCTTGTAGATGTTTCTTTGGCATGACTGCACACACTGCTCTTCAGAGGGAAGCTGGTGGCCTCCTTCATACTGAAGTCTTGCAAAGAAGGAGTGTGAGTTTTCTGGCCATCCCTGCATCCTCCTTTCTGACACATCACCACATTTCTTTATGGATTTCTCAGCTGAGGGCAGGCTCACCAGAGAACTCTGCTTTCTGTCAGTTCCCTTATAAGGCAAAGCTCTGGGCTCAGCTATCCCCTTAGTCTTCAGTCTTCACTGCAAAAATAAACCTGCACTCTGATATCCATTGTCCCAGTGTCAAACTGGGAAGGAGAAAACAATTCCTCTTTTTTCTTTTGCTAAATGCCAGCTGACTTCACCATTCAAAAAAAAAGCCCATCCCATCCCCCCCACTCCCCAAACAGTGCAGAGAGTGTGTAATGTTTGTACCATGAGCTTTGCCCACAACAATAGCTTGCAAACTCTTGTCTCTTTATCACATGTTCGTACAGTGCTTAGCTCACAGAGCTGGCTCCTGCCCCTGGCTCCTGAGCCCCAGACAGGGCAGTCATGTAAGCACTACAGAAAACAGGGAAAGCTCCATTAAACAGGGCCCTGTGATGACTTGAGCAGGAGACTGGGCTGGGCTCTTACTCATCCCTCCCAGGAGCCCTCTCACAAAGGATACCAGAGAATCTGTAGTAAGACAGGCACCAGGCCAGCTAACTCACTTTCAAGCCTTTAGCCAAAAGCAACTATTCTTTCAAATCCAGGGACTGTAAAGCAATTTGAAGATGACAAGCAGTTCAGTTACTGCAGTAGCAACCCTGAGAAGCAAGAGGAAGGGACAGAAGGATATTCAGACAGTGAGTATATCTCTCTTTATACTACAGTATTTTACTAAGCTAGATTTAAGACCGACGGTGTTTGTGCTTGTACTGATAAGGCTCAACCCAGATCTTGATGCCTAAATTTTCAAAGGAGCTGCAGAGATGCAGGTTTGTACTTAGTTCTGCACATAACTGTGATGCCCTGGGTAGAGCTGTTCTGCGTCAGCCATCCTAACACATAAACCCTTAACAATTAACACCTTACTAGGCTGCAAAGTGGATTAAACATTTGCCTAAAAAAAAATGTGCTTTTCTTAAAGAAAACCTATTGCCCAGATCCAGCTTCAGGCATAGACTCAATGAACTGTTGAAGCAAGGTGACAGAAAAGATGATTATCTGCAGCAGACAGGGCAGCTGAGGATACCAAGCCAGTGGCCAAGAGTATCTTTAGCCTTCAGCCTTCTCTGCCTGAGCAACAGCAGTTACTCTGGGATAGCAAAATCACAGAATTTATCATTCCTTTGCAAATGATTAGCAATATCCCCACTTAATTGTCTATACGCCTGCCATTGATCTGCTTAAATGTTGGCAGCTGGAGCTCGGAACGCAAGCCCCCTGCTCTGGAAGGCCATTGAAAGGAGTCATTGTACTCTCCTTAGCTGGGAGGTGACTCACTGCCAAAGCTGAAATGCCATCAGTTATGCAGTGGTTTCTCAAACCACAAGAGCATTCAAGTTGGAATTATGTCATGGGGAGGGAGGGAAAATCACGTTAGCTGAAGGGACAAGCTGAAATCCATCACCTTGCAGCTGCTGCCCACTTTATGTGTCACCTGCCTGGCAGAACGTCACCTTACTAAGTGTTGGTTCCTTTTTGAAGGGACACTGAGGAGCACTTGGCAAAAGCAGCACGTAACAGACTCTCCCTACTTTTTCCTCCCCAGAAAAATAGCTGTGCAGCAAGGAGGCCACACCAGCCACGCTCAGCTGGAAGAGCAGGGCAGCCTCTGTGCACTGCAGCAGCACGTGAGCCCTGCTGAATGAGTGCTTAGGCATGTGCAGCCAATGGGGGATTCACTGCTCCACCCAAAATTAATCTCATAATAATCCAAGGTATTTGTACATCAGCATGTGCTTCAGTGTAGATGATAACCACTGTCACAGAAGGCTTGTCTGTAAGGCAGGGTGCAGAGTATCTCCCATGGCTTATTTTACAAACTCTGTTGCAGCAATCAGAACAAAGGCCAGGAGAGCATAAAAGCTACTGGAGGACAACAAAAACATTTTTGACTAGTAGGTTTGTAACGTGAGGGAAGGAGTTGTGGTGCACTTCTTTTTTTGTTTATTTCCTTGAGTACCACCATACATGCAACAGTGTATGTATGTGGTTTAATCCACAACAACATTTGGTGTGTGTTTGTGCAAGAGGAAGAGGAGAAGGACTGAGAAAGGAACGTGCTGTAAAAACAACGCAAACTAAATATGCAGAAACGAGGGATATTTTTGTTTCTTCTGCAAAGTCATTAAGCAAAACCAAATAAAACCTGTTGTAACTAAATTGAGCTTGTTCTGAGCCAATCTCTCCGTTTCCTCCTGCGCCTGCCACGTTCAAGCTACTTCTCCTTTTAGTGGCCCAAGGCATAACCCTTCCCCACTGTAACAGCAAAGTCAGCCTGGGCTTTTCACCCCATTTCACAAAGTATGAAGACTGGCACGTTATCAGGCGTGGCCACTAACAGGGATCTTTCATCATCAAAAATAAACAAACAAACAAAAAAACCCCTTAACCATAGAAAATGTACCAGCCCCAGCGTTTTGCTCATGCTGCTGCCATGAATTATGCAAGCAATAACATCCCTGCTCAAACACCCCAACTGCATCAGGCACTTCCTTGCTGCCCTTCCCATGAATGGCTGTTTGCTTTGCAAGTGCTGCAGGGCAAAGATTTGCCTTCCAAGGCTTTGAAGTGCTTAGCACACTGTTGGCATCATCTAAGAGTATCATAAAATAGACATAAGCATATATCTGCATAAATTATTAAGGCTGTTGCTGTATTTGCTGGTTATTTCACCGTGCAGCAGCTATCTCGCTCCAATTTATCATAAGCTCTTTATAGGTTTATCCCAATGCAAAGGTAATCTAGCAAATGCAAGTGATTAATAATTTCCTCAACAAATATAATCTGTGGGAAGCTAGAAAGTGCGTCATTTCACAGGGCAGGTCTAGGAGAGCAATTAGAGCTGGTGTGAAAAGCTGTCCAGAAGCACAACCTACAGGTAGAAGCTGATAGTGCACCCCAGGCCCAAACAGCCTCCTGCTTCTGGAAATCCAGTTTGGTCATGAAGGTAAAACCCTCCTTACAGCATAAAAATAGGTTCTGGATGTGAAAGGCTCCTTCGTGGTGCCCGGGGCATAGCATCCAGATACACCCTCACAAGGGCAAAGGCTTGCCCCTTACCCTGTCTGGGGAAGGGACTGGAAGAGGGTTTCCAGACCAGTTATGAACACAAGCATGAGGTACTTGGAAAAAAGGTGAACTAAGGTTGAATCATTGTATTAATGATGATTTTTCCTTGAGGTGACTTAGGCACCATAATTTGTAGCATCACCTCCTTCTCCAACAAGTCAGGAAGCCTTGGAGTCCACGTAAGGTTAATTACACAGATACAGAGAGGATGAATGGCAAAAGGAAAGAAGACTTACCTCCAGCTGAGGCTCCTGGTCTTCAGAGAGCTTCCTGAGTAGCTCTGCATACAGCCTGCTCACCCTACTGGCTGCCCATTCCACCTCCAACCCCTTTTCAGTGGCGATTTCACAAGGGGAAGTCCACACTCCTATTCCTGTATCCCAAAGACATCACTTTGATTGCCAGGCAACACAAAAACCACCCCACTGGCTTCCTCCAGCCCTACCAGCATACCCAGGGCCAGCAAGCTCGGGCATAACCTAGCAAGGTGCTACAGCCAAGGGACCTGGGGGCTGTAGGACACCCACCTATCACAGGCAGGGCTGTGCTGGTACCAGATTGCTGTGGTTATCCAAATCATGGGTGGGGGAAGAAGAGGAGAGACCCCAACAGTCTGCTAGTGCTCAGACAGCTGTGCTCCCTGGGGGTCATACACCAGAAGAGAGGGATGCTTCCAATTCCCCCCTCCCCCGGGCAGCTCTCTTTCCATCAGTCTCATGACTCCCAAATATAGGAAAATAGCAATATGTGTCTCAAAAAGTGCAGCCACCTCAGAACTAAGGAGCAAGGCTGTCTCTGGTCTGACATCTCTAAAAAAGACTGATTTTCAACTGTAGAGCAGTTTTTTCCAAATTAGCTCCACTGGAGAGGTTTCAGATGGGATGGACAATGATCACCTATGACTGCCCAAAATATCAGCATTAATATTTGCCCTCAGAGGCCAGATATGACTTGAAGACACTTACTGCTGCCAGGTAACTCAGTCATGCTGTTAACAGCAGCAGGGCTGTGTGTGGGTATCAACTGGAAAAACTGTTTCCAAATCACTACAGGCATTTTGTTCAGGAATAAAGGGAGCGTTATTTCCTTGATTATTTTTTTTCTTTAGTCTTTTTTATTTGGGCAGAAAGTCATATGGAGGCAATCGTCACATGGGCATCTGGGAGAGATTCCAGAGCAGACTCAAAGAACAGGTTTTTTTTTTTCCTCTGTTGCTATTCTGGTAATTTTCCTGTGTGGAAAAATCCCAACAATGGTTGAGCTCACAGTGTTGCTTACCTCTCTTAGTGCACGGAGAGGTGTCACCAAAACCTACTTTGGGACTGAGCTGTTTCGGTTACAGACATGATAGCCTCGTTCTGGTAGGCACACAGAGCTGACAGAGTTTCCTGAAAGCACTGGGACCTGCTGCTGGAGTCCTCGCAGTCAGGCAACCTCCCTGACTTCTGCAGGTCCCTCCTCAGCAGCTCCTGCATCCCTGCTTGTGGTTTCTGAAATTAAAACCAAGAGACAGATACCATGGGGGGGAAAAAAAAAAGTTATTGTAGATTGTAAAAAGAAGGAAAGCTGCCTTTTTATAAAGTGTGTGTGTGTGTGTATGTACAATTTCCTTTGCATTCTCCCTACAAACCAGCAGGGTGTGCCTGCAGACCAGCTTTCTTACACCTACCCACCTCGGGTTTTTTGCCTTAAATGATGCAAACTCCCTTCTTTATGCATCACAGCTTCCTGCAGCCAAAAAAAAAAAAAAAAAAAAAAACAAAAAAAAAAAAAAAAAAAAAAAAAAAAAAAAAAAGTGTCTATGCACCCAATTAAACTAACAAAAAAAGGATCATTCTTGCTGACACTACAGCACCTTCCTGTAGCTTCTCACTAGGAGTACAACCAAACTTTTTTTAAAGCAGTACATAAAATGAGCAGTAAGCTGAGAAATGGAAATCACCTCTGGTTTCCTAATAAACATAAAATATTAACTCCTCTTTATGCTGCCTGCTCTTAGGCAGATCAGCTTGGCAGCCCTCCCAGCAGCACCTCTAGAACCAGATTTCCTGGGGAGGCAAACGAGGGCACCACAGCTCCTTCTTCCAGCCTGGTCCCTCCAGACCCTGCTTAGCAGCCCTAAATTTAGTGAGCTCTCGGGCTCAGGGGGTTGGGGAGGGACCGTGCCTCTGTGGAGTGCCCCATCAGCAGCAGAGCCAAACCCGGCTCCAAGAACTGGATGCAACATGCTGAACTGCACCCCGCTAGAAGCCCCATCTACGCAGGAGGGTACTTTTATAGCACCAGGCAGTTTAGTTTTCTGCCGAGGGAGAAGCACAAGGAGTTGAGCTGTGCAAAAAGGCAAGAGAAGTAACATTTCAAGCCATTTAGAAGCACTTTGTGCTGCTCAAAGGACACCTGATTTTTTCCCTGCTGCTGCACGTTGCGGTATCATGCACGTTGCTCTGAATTCACCTCCACTGACCCAAAAGAGCTACAGCTGGCATCTGCTCTATTTTTGACACTAATGCAAAAAAGCTGTCCTGGATCACTAGCAAGTGCCATCTGCTCTTTGCAACTGAAACGCCATCAATTCACACACCAGGGCCAGGAGTCTCAAAAATAGCTAGTCTGAAGTGAAAAGCCTTGATCCACATTTAGACACCTGCCTGACTTTCAGGGAGAGCTGAGCCTGCTGCAGCTCCCTTTAATCTGAACCTGAATTCGGTGCCCCCTGCCATTGCAGCCTTGATGGTGTCCTCTGGGTTTCTGCAAAAAAGGACTGGGTTGTACTAAGTGCCTATTTAATAGTCTCCTAGATGAGTGAAATTCTCCAAAGCATCCAGACAGCCAAAGTTTGAAGTGACCAGGTTGCTACTGGCTTACCATTGTTTAAACCAGAACTACCCTTTAGCTCAATTACTTTTAAAAAAGATGAAGATAGAAAGGTAATTTTCACCTGACAGAGATACTAAAAGACAAACTCCAGTTTTAGTGTTTACAAAGTGGAAAATGATTTGCAGAAGTGATGGGAATGCTCTGCTAAAGTTGCAGCTACAGTCCATCGTGTCCTATTTACATGAAGTACTTTCAGGAACGTCCTTGTTCCTACCACAATGATATAGCCTTTTCCTTTTCTGCTGAAGGGGACCAGAGAAATGCAGCATGGTACCTACTGTGCAGGTCCAGGAAGACATTTCTGTACCAGTGGAGATCTGGCATTTATACAATGCAACATAAAAATCCTGAAAGCTATAAAAGATGTTTTCGCTGTATTAGTGACTATCATTTTGATGTGAAACCTGCTTTAATGAATACCTGACAACTAAACCTTTTAAAGGAATGATTTCACTTGACATGAACGCATTCAACTACTGTTTGTTGAATAATATTCTACTTAAACAGCCGGTGTGTAGCAACACCATAAATCAAGGGTTTGCAGCCTTTGCAGCACTCAGGACCCCATCTGAAACCTGCCAGTGCACTCAGGGCTATGCTGGAATTAAGAACAAGCTTCAGGGGATTTGCATGAGCAGGGTGAGGCCTTCAGCAAGTCAGTATTTGCTCTGCAGCCAGAGAGCAGTCCCCACCACAAATGTTGTCAAGCACTGTATGCAGAATATTTTTTGCCCAGCCAGAATATTTATTATTTTTCCATCAAACGTGGATCAACGTGAAGCCACCCTCCGTGGGCCAGGTGCTCACCTCTTCCAGCTCAGATCTGGCAGCTTATAATTCCTGCTCAACTCCAGCTTTGCCTCTCCACCTGGACCAGAAAACTGGTGTGTAAATATGCCTTGCAGCTCCACAGCCCTTCCAGGCTCTGCAAAACACTGTTCAAGCACACTTTGGCTGAGCAGGTCCCTCCTGCACCAGAGCAGTCCACCAGGTTTTGGCTGGGACCCCTGGAGATTAGCAAGCTTGCAGTCATGGGGGTCTCCATGCTCCTTCTCTCCATCACTACTGCTTTCCTCCTGCTATTAAGGTAAGAGAGGGCAGAGATTTCAGAAAGTTGATCACATCTTTACAGTAAAATGGTAAGGCATAAAATAAAAGTTGGTGAAGTTCAGGAGTTCTGTTTCAATGTGAAAATTTGGTCACTTTTCTTTAGGGTAATGGCATTAAGCTACGTTGCATTGGTTCACTTTCAAAGCAGTTTCTGATGCTGTTGAAATAATTTTAAGTTTAAATAGTTTGGCTTTTTTTTTTTTTTTTGAAAGCTTCTCTTCCACAGAATGAAAGAAATCTAACATCTAGAGAGATACATCCTGTACACATAAGTGCCTTGGACAAGTACTTTCCAACCTGCCAAAATGAGTCAGAATACTGAGAACCCCAACTCAGAGCACCGAGGAGCCCCGTATGGGCAGGCAGTAGGAGATGGACGGGTTTTTGGAAGAAAAAACCCAAACCAACCAAAAAGGCACAAAGCAGAATTAGTTCCTAAAGGGCAGCCATGCCTTTTTTCACCAGCAGGTGTCACATGGAAATAAGATGTTGTCTGAGCTGACAGCACAACAAGCCTCTCCCCAGTCCGAGGCGCCTGGGGTACGGGGTGCTGAGGAGGAGATGTAGGGGGTTATCTTCCAGCTGGGCAAGGACCGGTACCACTCGCAGATGCCTTACATCCCGCAGAAGGGACCCGGGTGGCATTTCAGAAGCCACCTCTCACTAGGCAGTTCTCTAACGGGACACATCAGCCTTCTTTCTCGTATGAATAATTACTGCCACAGGGCAAAGCTCCCTGTCGGCTGACACTTCTGTGCTTTCTTAGGGACATCAACTTTAACTTACATCTGCCTTGGAAATCTTTTTCCAGGAAACACTGCTATTTGGTGCCACCTCAGCCTGCAGTGCTCTTTGCACAGGGTCACACCAAGGTCCTACAGGCTTCCTGGTGCCAGGCTGCCCAGCCCAGCATAAACACACGGATGGGGGGTTATTAGCAGGGCGTGTGAGAGGGGGATTGAGTGGTGGTTCTTTTTTGGAAGCACTGAAATCCCCAAAGCATCCTTTTCCAAGATGTGAGTTGTGAATAGTGAGCAAAAAAAATACACAGGCGAGTAAAGATTCCTCATGCCACAGCAACTTCTAAGCTTCAAGTAAACTCTGTCTAGGTCAGTTTTTAAAACACTTCAACAGCTGCTCTGGCTGTGGGCCTCAGCACAGTTGCACAGCAGCTACACTGATCCCCACCACTTCCAGAGAACCCTCTTCTGGAGACAAACCTTGTGCCAGGAGCTCACCCAGACCTCCACCACCACCTGTATGCAGACTCCCGAGGACATTGCACAGGGGGACAGGGAAGTGTGTCCCCAGGGGCATCAAGGGCTGGGGCACCTCAGTGACAGCCCTGCCGTGGGACCTCAGTTCTGCAGGGCAAACCTTCTCTTGGGCAGCAGCACCTGGGTGGTGGGAATTTGGCCCGGGGTTAAGTGTCTGCAGCTCTGCTGGACCGCTGGTGAGAAGCAGTGACAACCATTGCTTTGCCCAGAAGAAGAGAGCTGGGCTTTAGCTCGTTAACACCCCGAGAGCAGCATGACCTGCTCCCCACGTAAGCAGCTGCCTGACCACAAAGCCTCATCTGCTGAGTGACTAGGAGTGAAGCAAATCCAGATGATTATAACCTTATTAAATATAAATATAGATTAATATGGTTCATAAAGGCAGGAGTCTTCTTGAATTATGCCAGGTTATCTTGCTTTGGAGATAGGCTTTCTTTCTAACTTTGCTGATGGAGAAGTAGGCATCCCTTCCAGAATCCATACAGCCTTGTATTTTGCTCCTCTCCTGGAGCAAACACAAAGGGGAGGATGGATGCTTCACAGAAATCAATTTTCAACAGCCCTGTGAAAGTGTGGGAGTACAAATGTCTGACATCCCCCTGCACAGCTTCAAACATCCTCAGGCCAATCTACTGCTTACAGGCTCCATCAGCCTATACTAACCTCAGACACCTTGAAGTAGGAATGATTCATTTCTGAGAACTGGTGACTAGCATTTCTTCCATCAACCTTTTTTGAGCAAGACAAGACACTTTCTAAAAAAATTAAAAAAAAAAAAAGACCCAGAAAAGTATGAGTTTTACTGCAATGAGATGCTCCAGCAAAGCTTTAAAGCTTAAGAATAAAATAACAGGGTGACCAACACACTCGCTGCAGCTAGGAGGATGGAAAAGATGATAAAATGGAGATTAAAATTCCTGGCCAATGCTCTACTCACTGGTCACGGGATTTGTTTTTGCTTCACAGTCTCCACTAGACATGTCCAGCTCTTCACCTGGACTTCCCAGACATTTCTGTTACTGGTTTATAGCAACTCGTCCCCACGGCTGACCCCTTGTGCAGCGCAGAAGTGGCGGTGGCAGTTCAGGCACCACAACATCCACCAGTGCTCAGGTAGGGAGAGAATAAGAAACTTACTTAAATAAACAGTGGTGTGGCCAAACCGGATCTCAGAAGACACAGGGAGCTGCTCCTCAGCTGGTACAAGGCTTATCAGTAAAGGATATTTGCTCAGAGATAACAGCCCTGGGGAGCAAAAGCCAGGGCACAGATAAACGTGAGTGGAATTGAAAAAAAAAGGAGGAAAGAAAATTAAATGTCTTTTTTAAGCAGGTATTAATGGGCGTGGGATGGAGGCTAACGTTACACTGAGAGCAAACCATGTGTTGCCTTGAAGCTCTCACTTACACCAAAATATTTCTGCAATGAGTGAATATTTCCCTGTGCTTTTCTCACCAAGTGCAGCACCATCAGTGAAGGCACCAGTGTTTACCTCTTGTTGAGGTCCTGGAGGACCCATCAGCACTTGCTTAGAGAGTGAGAGGGCAGCAGGGGAGGCAGAGAAGGGGCCCATAGGGGCAGAGCAGCTCCAAACCCAGCACAGCAGGGCAGGAGGCTGAGCTGGGGGACCCTGGTAACACGTTGCACCAGGTGAACTTTCTCCATCCCAGTCATCCCTGTGAATCACAGCTGGAGAGGCACCAGCCTGAGCATGGCCATGTTTTGCTCCTCAGATTTCTCTTCTCTGCAGAAAGACCAGACTACAAGCACACAGATCATTATTTCCTCCATACGAGTCTTTCCTGACCAAACAGCCAGAAATGTGGCCCTGGCTGTGATGTGTAAAATGGCTTACCTCTTCACCCTTTAATACTTAGAAGAAAAAAAAATATTCTTATGGGTTTATCCATGTTTCAGAGCTTCTTGTGTCTTGGCCAAGCTGATCCTCCCTTGGCTGGTTTGCTCCCAGGGTTGCTTGGGGTCCAGCACAGCAGCAAAGCCCCTGTGCATTAAACACATTTCCAGACCATTAGCTGCACTGACCTCCCCACAGGCTTAGTGTTTGCTGTGAGCCTGGGACCAAATTGTTCCTGTGCATCAGAGCTCTTCTGGGGCAGGGATGGTGTCTGCTGGGGATGAAGTAGCCCCTAGCATCCACGGGGTATCACCCACCCTGCTTCTTCCCCTCTGCATCTTCAACATCTATAACTGAAAGGAGCACTCCATTGAAACGTTGAGCTGCCCTTGCCTGTGCGGCTCAGGTAGTGAGAAGGGGTCAGAGATGTGCCACCTCGAGGTCCTTCTGCAGCTGCTTGGCAAGGTAGCACCAGGGAAGCCCCAACAGGAGAGGCTTGGATCTCAGAAAAGAGATGAGAGGGTTGGTTTGATATCAATAGTTGCCAAAATGTTAAAAGTCAAATGTTTCAACAGTTATGCAATTATGACATTTAGCAGAAGCAGCACAAAAATAATACTTGTTTATATTTTCTGAAACAGAAATAAAAATAAATCAGTGTATTTTTCAATGGAAATTGGTGTGAGTTCACAGAGGAAAAGCACTCTCTTGTTCCTCCCCAGACTGCAGCTGATCCACCACCGGGTACTGGTGGAGGGACATCAGAAGCAGCCCCTTCCCCTGCTCCCTCAGGAGATGTCCCCCCAGGTGTTCATCTGCTCTAGGGGTCTGTGTCCCCCCCCCTGCACCCCATCACAGGGAACCACTGGTGCAAGGTGAGACTCCCCAGTGCCCTTTTTTTTTTTGTGGCTTAAAGCAGACACAAGGCTCATTGCCACTGAGCTTTGACACCTCGGAGTCCATCAGGCTTCTGTCTGGTTTCACACCACCTTCTTCAGGAAAACAAAAGTCAGGGGAGGTGCTGGCCCTGCTGGGCTGTGGGGTCAGCAAACAGCATCATGTGAAGGTGCCACGATGAGAGGGTGGGGATGGGGATGAGGATGGGTCAGTGTGAGCAGGCTGGGGCCAGGGCCATGTGTGGGAGTGGGTCAGGGAGCAAGCTCTCACTCCAGGTCCTTGCAACACACTTCAGTTGCTATGGGGAAAAACAGTAATAATGCTACTACCCGATTTTACACAAAGCTGGAAAGCAGGCAACACCACCAGATAATGGCTCCTAGCTCTATCCTGCATCCCACAGCTCGGGCAGTTCTGCAGTCACCTCACCTGGGTTTAAATCTACACCAGTTCCCCCAGGAGATGCAAAACCCTCCTGCCCGGGTGCATGGCCACCACAACCCAGCCCATAGGGTGAAGTCCTGGATCTGGGCAGAGTTTTTAAGCAGGATAGGATTCAAAACTGCCCTCATCCCCCTTGAAATAGCTTTCCAGATTGAGCGATCATTGTAATTAAAAGAGCCAAGTGTCATGGCAGAGCAGCAGCTAAATTACAGGTCTGAGAGGTGGGAAAGGTGTGCATCTGACTGCCTGGCAGTCAGCGATGGTAAATGAAACTCTGAGCTCTGATACCCTGTAATTGCACCCCAATCCAAGAACAGACAGGAACAGAAACTGGCCTCAAAAAGAAATGCTGTGGTAATTTAATTTCTCTCCCTTTCTAACCCTTAGTTTGAAATATAAGTATTTAAAATGACGATGGATGAGACCTCTGTAGATCAGAGACTGCTGAAAGTGAAAAAGAAGAATAAAAAGCTATGTAATAAGTAAAGATGGTCTATCTCCAGTCATTTATATTCCATAAAATTATTTGCAAGCAATGTCCCAGGAGAGTTTCAGCTCACCTCCATACAGGACACCCCTCACCCAGCCTGAACCCTCCCAACTCATCACCAGGGACCCATCCATCCTGCTGGCAGGGATAACCAGCCAGAAAGGTGTCGTGTTGGGCAATCCTTTCAGTGAGACCTTGTTTAGCTACAAACAGCAAATGGTTTCACCCTGGACCTCTCTGGCAATAAGAGAGATCTGGGCACTGGAGATGGTGGTGGCTGTGCACAGCTCTGAGGAGACTCAGCAGAGGACAGTGCTGCTCACACACACTGGGAAACGCTGAAGCTGCGTGGGCAGCCTGTGCTACAGTGGACACATTTAGAAGCACTTATACTGACACTTTTAAAAATACATTCATTTTACACATCTACTACTTCCAGAGTTGGAGGGTTTTTTAATTATTCCAAATAACACCCTTTCTCCCTGCTAAAATGTGCTCTGCGTAGCAATCAGAGTGAAGAGCAATCCTTTGGTCCCTCGGCTGTGCAGAACATCTCAAAAAAAATATCAATAAATTATAAATTCTCCCTTCCGTGGAACAGCCATCTGCTCACAGAAGGAAATCCCCACTAGACATGTTTCCTTGCAGGGCCAGCCAAGGGGGTACAAGGCAATAATAAGTATTTACCAAGCAATATCTTAAAAAGGACCCATGGAAACTCCTTAATAAAATACCGCCAATAGACACAGGTGGTTTCCACCAGAAGTTGAGAGGTTTTCTGGAGCACACAGGTAATCCCAAGATGGCAGATCTGTGCAGTCAGGAAGCACGTAGGAACCCACTTGCAGGACCCAGGATGACATCTCAGGGAGCTGTGTTTTGGCACACAAGATCCTCATAGCTCACAAGATGCCCAAGGCCCTGTTGGCAGCAAATCTAATTACAATTCATCATCAAGTGTAGCAGCACAATACAGAGGGAAATATTTCCCTCTCATCTCATTTTTACAGAATGGCAAAGCTGTCCTTGGAGGATGACTTTTTAAATTCTTTCCCCCAGGCTTTCTGGGCTGGATTACCAGGGTCACCTCACGAGTGGGATCCAACACCAGTATTTAGAAGCAATAGCGATGGGCACCATAAGAAAAATAAACAAGACACACTTTAGCTTTTCGGCGAGCTGTAGGCGTGATGCTAGCCCCACAGAAGTACCTGGGGGTTTAGCAGCCATTCCCAGTAAATGCAGATCTGTTCTCCTCGCCTTGTTCCCTTATGAGCCCTGCTCAGATCCCTTTCTCCTCCTGGCTTCCCTTCCCCAGCAGGCGTGTGCCCACGGCCCAAGGCACGGTTCCACTACCCATCCCATGCCCTCCTTGGGGTGTGCCCCGTGGCTGGAAACCAGCCCATTTCCAGCGAGCAGCCACCCAACTCGCCCCCTAAATCAGCAGGGGTAACTGGCTCCTGGAGCAGAGCATCCGCTGGGCAACACCCGCCAGCACCCGCGCTGCAGGGAAGGACTTGGGATGTGGGACTTGGGACTGGGGATTATCGAGCGCCACATTTGCAACCTGCGCCTTTAAATGCCTTTTACTATTACAGTCATTTCACTAACTCCTTAATTGCAGCCATCTCTCTGCGTCTGTCTCGGCCCGACACCCACAGC
>NW_008624288.1:10829-13884 GCF_000691845.1 Merops nubicus | reverse complement strand
TCCCCTCCCCGCCCCTCCCCAAAAACCGCCCCCCGCTCCCTGCCGAACGCAAACGCTCTCTTCAAACGTGTGCTGCCGCTTTGATCTATTTCCATAGATTCCTGTGAGTCATCTGATCCGTCTCTGATCTAAACCCAGTAGACGAGAACCTACATGCATGTTGTTGTGCATGAGCCGGGCTCGCACGGGGAGCTGACCCTGCTGCGATGCGCGGGCATGCGAGAGCAGAAATTTCCTGGGAACATCTTCCAGGAGGGAATTGCTTGCTTAGCCAAAAAGAAGAGCAATTATTTCCAACGAAAAAGTCCAATTGTGCTAAAAAAATCCTATATTTTTAATATATATACACACACACACATATATATATATATATATTGGGGATAGCATTATTCTGAGAAATAGGGTCAGGGTGCTGCTCAGAAACCCTTCCCACCAAATCCCCTCATGGTGCTTTTCCACGCAGCCTTTTCCCACTCCCACCTACCCAGTGCCCTCTCCCTCGCTTTGCAGATGGTGCCGTGGTGGTGCCAAAGCTTAACGTGCCCATTTCAGTAGGAGCCAGGGAGCCAGCCTGCCACGAGCAGCACAGCTTAATTAAGGAGGTGAGGATGATCAGTCCTGGGCATCTCGGGGGCTCTGGGATTTGGCTTCTATCACAGAAGGCAGCAGTAAGAGCACCCAGGCTACCACCGAGATCCTGTGCTCATCAGAGTCTTCACACCTACTGTCTGGCAGATGTGTGGTCCCTCATTATCCCAAATCCTTAGAGCTGTGCCCCAAGGGTATCCAAATTCCTCCTGAGTGGCTGTTTTTTGCCCAGTGACCTATCCACCCATAGTACTTGAGGGTGAATCCTCAAAAGCCACCGGAGAACATTTCTAAGCCTGCAATCTCTTCAAGCCATGACATGTTTGAGGGGCTGCTGACCTGGATAAGTGCAGACACTCAGCTCATTCCCACCTGGAGGCTGTTTGCCAGGTCACAGCAGCCTGTGCCTGTGCTGTTCCCCCTTTCCCTCCACTCCCAGCAGGACCACTGGCCATGCCTGCACTGGACCTTGCAGACGCACCCTCTGCAAACGTTGCTGCTAAGCCCACTGTTCCTCTTCTCCTTGCCACAGCCTCTCTGCGCCTGGCAGGATCTCTTCCTGAACACTTTGCAGGCATGTAGCAGATGGTGCCTGTCACTAAAAGCAAATAAATGCTTTGGTGCCCTGATTTATCTGCACAAAATACCACCTGAATTATTGAGGATGGGAGGCCTGGTTAGAAACACCTTTCTTAGTGGATTTGCACTCAGTAGTAAGAAGCAGGGAGCACACAGAGTTCATGCTTTTACAGAGTGTGTGTTACATTACTATTGATATTTTGTTTAGATTTGCACTAATACAGTTGAAAAATAATAGGGTGGGGGTGAGGAAGGTGGAAAAGAGAGATGCCAGATGGGTTTCATGAACTTGTCATAAGGATCATTCTAAGACATGCCTAAAATGCAAAATATTAGGAAAAAAAAA
Source organism: Merops nubicus (assembly GCF_000691845.1). NCBI lineage: Eukaryota > Metazoa > Chordata > Aves > Coraciiformes > Meropidae > Merops > Merops nubicus. The sequence goes on along the minus strand of NW_008624288.1, from coordinate 12,371 downwards.
AAAAAGAAAGGTGAAACTTGGAGCCTACACCTGAGCTTCCTGAAGTCAGTGGCAAAGCTCCCATCACCTCCCTGCGAGAAGAGGGCTGCAGGCACGCAGTCAGAGATGGGAGACCCAGGGCCAAATTGCTTCTTTTTGCTCCCTGAGTATAAACCCAGATTAACTCCCTTCTGCACCACGGATTAGTAACTGACAGCCAGATCTTGCTGCTAGGTTCAGAGCTCCCCTGTGTCTGAGGCTTGGGCTCGCCCCTTTATTTTCCCCACCCATCCTCCTGATGGGTGTCAGCGTTGCCATCGTGCCTGGCACCGGTGGGTGGGGGGCACCCGTGCGCATCCACCTCCTCCTGCAAAGCACAGCCCTGCTTGATTTTCTTCATTTTCTTTCATTTTGTTTTTGTTTGTTTTCAGGAGAAACGGGGGAGGAGGTGGAAGAGAAAGGGGTAGAAAAAACATTGCGTGATTTGATTTCAATGGCATTACATTTTCCCCGTGCTTTTTTACGCTCGATGGGAGCGATGTGTGCCAGTCGGGGAGAACAGCACATTTCACCAGCCTGAAAAATACTGCCTTGGGCAGAACCCAAATGTTCACCAGCTTCTCAGAAAGTGGAATTAAGTCTTCTGAATAGCCAGCGCTGCAATCTGTGATACCAAGAAAAAGATATCAATGACAAGTCTTAACAGTGTCTAATATTTTTAGCAAGTTGATGGCCATCAACATTGCTGAGCATCACGGTCAGAAAGCAGCACACAGCTCTTGCTGGCCCCTCATAGCACCTCCAGGTGGGAAGCAGTAAAGCAATCAAGGCTCAGGAGGGAGACTGTTTGTCTTCAAGGTCTATAAATCACATGTAATATATGAGTTGATTAAAAAAAAAAAAAATCACAAAAACACACAGACTGCCCATTTTCCCCTTGTACTCCTAACACATCAGCCCTAAATGACACATCCCAAAGGAGCTGCAGTTAAAAAACGGTTGTTTACACAATTACTTCCATATATGTCTTATTTATTTCAGATCAAGACAAACACTACTGGCATGCCTGCTCTGCTGGCATTAATCATCTCCTGCATCCCAGGCTGCCGGGGATGCGGGAGGTGGAAGGAACGTGACAGCCGCGTGCGTGGGCGGGCCTGGAGGTGGGTGTTTGCCTGTTGGAGCAGAGGTTTGGAACAAGCCAGCATGAATGTTAACATTCAGAGCCTTCCCAGGGTCTTGCACAATACTCCCTTTGGGTTTTTTCTTTTTTTTTTTTTTACATATATTTATAAATTCTCTTTGCGCTCAAGATGCATATTGTAGCAGGTTTGGGCTGAACCTCTCTTGGGATAAGAGAAGGTATTTGTTTATCTTCAGTGGAGGCTCACACGCGTGGGGTCTTTGAACATCTATTTGGAGGCTCACCTCTGTGCTGCGGCCGTAGCGTCGTGGCACTCAGCTGCTCCCACCACGAGCTCCACCCAGAGCCGCTGGAAGCACCTTGGCCACCTCTGAACGGGGCATCATTCGTTGCCCCTCGCCACAGCCCCGGCAGAAAGC
>NW_008624288.1:8311-10798 GCF_000691845.1 Merops nubicus | reverse complement strand
GGGAAATGGCGTTGGTGCAGCACATGCAAATCCAGCCAACACAGCCTTTAACGACGCAGGCGCGGCTGGCACCGCTCGGGGCAGGAGTGTCATCAGTCTGGAGGAGTGAAAGCCCATTGGGAAGCACCATGCCATGGGAGCCACAGCATCGCTGCACAGAGGGAGGGCAGCCCACCGAGCCCCAGCGTGAGGATGGGGCTTTCCCTCCACAGCCAGCTCTCCATTTCCCCATCCCCTGGGCCTTAAACCAGCCCGAACCCTTTCCTGAACATTCAGTTAGCTTGGGTACGGCCAACTTCACTTTGAACGTGGTCCTAGTCTATTTAATTAGCATTGATTGGTCCCATTTCTAGACAAAGGCAGCCAGCAAGGCTTTGCACCAACTCTAGTAAAGTTGATTACAGTAAGCCTGATTAAGCATTCCCAAACCAACCACCTCACCTGATCTGTGCATGGCTGTACCCAGAAGTCATTCCTTTAGATCAAACCCCAGTGGCAACGTACACCTTAGGGGTACTAGCCTACCTCTTGAACATCCAAATGCTTTGAATTATAGAATCACTAAGGTTGGAAAAGACCCTCTCGGTCACTGAGTCCAACTATAAACTTAACATTGCCAAGTCCACCACTAAACCGTGCCCCAAATGCCACCTATCTTCTTACATCCCATCGAGTTACAACAGCAAGGAAACCCACAGCATCTCCTAAAGATAAGATACACAACCCAGCTGTGCCCACAATGAATTAGGTGGCTTTTTAGCTTGGCCAACAGAACAAGTCCCCTCATTGGGTACCCCCTGCCACAAACAGAGCCTGAATTGGTATTACAGGACTGCTGATGTCCTGCTGACCCACAGATCAGCCTTGCACAGGACAAGCTGACAACAGGCGAAGCTCACACAAGCAGCAAAGCAAGTCTCACCCACATTTACCTTCTGCTAACAACTGCCAGTAACAGCAAGGAAGACTTTAACCTCACCAAAGCCTTGGGCAGCATGATAGGATCCATCCTCTTGCATCCTCCTTTCTCCATCCTTCCCAAGGAAAATCCTCAACATAACAAAGAAAAAAACTAGGCCAAAATGTAGCAACTGCTTAAATATGCTTTGTCTTCTTTTTTGGAAGAGAAATTCTAGCAAAGACCTTGGAGTGGGAGCCCAGGGAGGGACAGGCTGCCTCCCACCCTGCCCAGAGGAAATGCAATCAGCGAAGTCCCTGAAGAACAAGGACCAGCTGCTGTCCCTCTCCCAGCTGTGCCAGCACCACTCAGCTGGGACCCAAATGTAGGGGGGAAAAAAAGGGGGAAAATTAATGTACCTGATTCCACACACTGAGCAACAAAAGGGTGGTGAGGGTGTAGCAAGTAGGACCCCAAGGTGATCTGCAGAGCAGAAAGGGCCTCGTACCCAGTCTTTCTTCTTTGAAATATAAAGAAAAGCTTTAAAGGATGGTTCTTCTGTTTTCTATTTAACAATGGAAAAAGAACTATAAACTTGGTGATTTTGCCCTCAACCACAAAAACTGCACATTTATTTTGGGAGGAAGCAAAATGGCATCTCAGAGCCTAACACATTCAAGGCTCCAAGCGCTCCAAAAATAAACCTGAGCATCACAAGGCAGGCAGCACTGGAGGCAGGATCTGTGCGGGTTTCGCCTGCCCCTGTCAGAGCAGATTTCACAGGGCTTCGTAGCAAAGTCGTCTGGTGAGGACTCTGCAAAGCACACCTGATATTGTAGGAAGAAATCTTGGATGTACTCGGTATTCACACTGTCAGACTGGGGCTCTGTATAGCACCGGGAGCCCTTTCGAAAGAGCTTGAGGAACAGTGAGTGACTGGGGGAAAAAAGGGAATAAAATACAGGATGACACTTAGCTATAGCCATGGCTAACAAGTGGCTTACTTGATACCTGTAGGCACGTGCCTGTTAAAAAATACTGGATCGGTTGTCCTCCAGCATTGGAAGCTCTCCTGGACACCTTGTTCTTCTACGATGCACAAGGTAAACATGGTCCCTATGGGGGGAAAATTAGTGGGGTTTTGTTCCAACAACAAAAACGGATCGTTTCTGGAATTAGTACTGACAGTCAGTATAATGCTGTATTAGGCTATAAAATACGTGTTGAGTTTCCTGAGTAAATCAGCACTTACACCATGCGAGCACAGAAGGAACATTCTGTAGCCACCACTGAGGAACTGTCTCATTGGAAAAGCCCCATTTTACAAAGTTAAATTGTTGCTATCAGGTTAGTCTTGAAAGAAACTCTTTGTTTGTGGAGTCCTCACAGGCCGACTTTGTGGAAAACCAACCATAATTCTTCACATTCAGTGGAATGGCTTGGAGGGGAGGGGTGCTATTCAGCATCTCCTGGCCCCTGGTCCCAGCCCCTCTGTGGTGAGGAGCCCAGTAGACCCCAGCTCAACACGCTGAGCTTCACATGGGCACCTGGGGCTGTCGCTGTTCCTGCTCTGCTTTTCACCTGAGCTT
>NW_008624288.1:0-8280 GCF_000691845.1 Merops nubicus | reverse complement strand
AGGAATGCTGTACACCCATTAATTACTACTCTGAGCAGCGTGATGGACTGGGGTGGCCTTAGTCTTTGAGGAGGGTGAGGGGAGAACAACAGTTTGGTGGAATCCAGATTTTGCAAGGTCTGCATCTCTTCCCTCTGGCTCTGGTGGAAAACAACAGCCGTGACAAGCGGGGGTGCAGCATCGCCTGCTGCCTGCTCCCACTCACTTCAGGAAGAAAACAGCCTGCTCCCGGTTCCTCCTCGCCTGCCTCGCCTTCCAGCAGCTCACCAGGCTTCCAGCAAGGTAGGGAAGTCGTGTCAGCCGAGCAGGTACTCCTCTGTGTACGTGAGGAGGTCACGGATCAAACATCTTACTGATTCCTTTCCAAGGACGGGCACTGCACGTGCGCTTGGAGGGGTTGCAAACTGTTATCCTTGTGGGTTGAAGTTCACCCAGAAGAATAAGTAGCCATGAGCAGAGACTGTGTGTCAAAGTCACTTATTTGCTATTTATTTCCTTGGACTTCCACAACACTAAAGGGGCACCCATCCAAAAAGCTCCGGGCTTGGTGCCATTATTTAAAACATGCGCATCCAAAGTTATCCACCCCCTGGCAGCCTCACCCCCAGCAACTCCCAGCTGCGAGCTTCAAGGGAGGGAAAAAAGAAAAGAAAAGAAAAAAAAAACCAAAACCAACAAACCCTGTCTGCAAGGCAAGGGAGAGCTTTTTCTCCAGCCACAAAAGGGAACAGTGCCTCTTAATATAGCAAGGGGAGTCATATACAAAGAGTTTTCCCTATCTCCCACCTCCTATCCCTCCTACAGACGGACTTATTTTAGTGCCTGGCTACACCCCGGCATGCACAAAACTATTGGGGTTGCCAAACGCCCGTTTCAGGAGGCAATTTACATGCACAAAATAATTAAGGTTTTATTTGCTGCTCCTCACCGGAGCACCTGAGGCTAAGGCTGGCCAGAAAACCCGCTGACAGCTCCTGAAGAGGTTTCAGCCAACTTCACTGGCTGGCTGGGAGCAGACTGTGACTTTTTGGCTCCTTTCCCAAATCCCAGGAAGCTTCTTTTGGTCCTGGCTGTGCCTCCAAGTGTCCTGGTGGCTAGGCTGCAGGAGCGGGAGTGGGATGCCACATGGCACAGGGATGAGGGGGGACATTCAGTGGGTGGTGGCTCACCACCACGGCTGCCAGAACCTGCAGTCTTTGAGTCTGGAGCAAGGAAAGCAAGACCCCCAGCAGGCTGAGGAAACCTCCTTTCCTACACCAGCTTTCTTCAGCATCAAGACATGTTGGCCAAAGCCATAAAGAAAGACCACAAGGTCATAAAGGAAGACCACAAAGGCTGTTTGCATGCAGCTTTGGAAAAAGCCTGAGCAAGCAAGTCTTCTGGGGAGAAATCCTGCAGCTTCCCAATTTTCTAATGATTGTCAGCATCTCCCTTCTAGTCCCAGCAAAGCAAAGCTCTCATGTTGTCCCCTGACACAGGGCACATCTGCAAGAGCATCTCTGCATCCCAGGCAGCTGTGCACCGAGGACTGCAAGCTAACAAGAGCTGTTTCTGGTGGGTTGGGTCAAATTAAGTATTCTCCATCATGAAGGCACTTGCAACAGAATTCAGTTGTTGATATAACACGCACTGAAAATTGCCACTCTATAAATGAAGTATTCTCCAATAAAAAACAATATTCTTATTTGGTTGTGGTCAGAACAGAGTTAATTTTCTTTATAGCAGCTAATGTGGGACTCTGCTTTGGATTTGTGCTAGAAACAGTGTTGGTAAGACCCTTCAGTTTCTCTCCCCACCCCCCCGGTGGGGAGCGAGTGAGCGAGGGGCTGGAGGGGGCTCAGTTGCTGGCTGGGGTTAAGCCACGACAATTTCCCTCTACTATTCTGTTTTACCTATCCAGTTACATGTCAGAAGTGGTTATTGTATCACGTCATATCATGACAGGGAGAATAGCTGAAATATTCTCATTTTATTTTCGATTACGATCACAAAGAGCAGCTGTTATCTGGTAATATTTGAGACATCTTTTCTTTGTTCTAGATCAAAGTGGCTCCTGCTTGTGCCCCAGCAAAGCCGTCAAACCCTTTCATCACAACACGAACAAGAGCCACTTTCATCTAGAAACAGAGGCAAGGTGGTTTAATCACTACCAAGCCCAAACCTCTCTTAATTAAAAAATAAAAACTAAAAATTGCCGAAGCTCCTACGTCATACTACGAGGTGTCAGTGACTGTAAGGCACACAATGTGTTGCCTTCACAGGCATGACATGAAAAGTTGGAATGACAAAACATCCCCCATGCACTAAACAAATTTTGAGATGCCCAAACAAGTTTTCCTTTAAATTCTAAAAAAAAAAAAAAATTAAAAAATAGAGTTTTTGAAAATTGCAATTTATGGAAAACTAAAAATATTTGGGTTTGCTCTAATTCAGCAGCTATAGATTATTTTCCTTTTATGACATTTCATAAGAATCCTGAAATCTGATGAGCTTTATACCTCTCTCACACATTTTCCAAAACATCACCTTCAAATTACTTCTGCTAAAGCCTAATTTATTTAGCAATGTGTTTTCACACAAATTTGCTGAATTCTTTCTGAAACACCGGATCTCCATGAGGGAAAACAACAAACAAACAAAATAGGCAAGCTGGTTTAGTGAATCCAGAATATTTCAAAGGAAAGTTTTACTTTCATCAAGAAGGTCCCAAGATAAACCACCTAAGAGTTTTCCTTAAATTTATGATACATTTATAGACTAAAATAGCAAAATAAAATAAAATAGTCTTTTTTCCATATCAAAACAAAGCATTACATGAATTGCATAAAATAAAGTTTTAAGAAGGTCAAAAAACATTTCAGAATCCTTAATTTTTATGTTATAAAATTACAAGTTTAGGGATGAAGAAATATCCCCTTGTTTTTCTGATGAGTTTCACTGGCCATTTCTTTTGCTGAACAGGGGAAGGCAAAGCCCCATCATCTCCACTGTGCAGAAATGTTTTCTCTCTGCAGGCTGCAGTGGCAGCAGGAGGGGTAGGAAGGATCTTGGGTTTGTGTTTTCCTCTGGAGAGCAAAGCTCCTCGAGAAACCCCATCTCCTGCCCCCGGACTGTAAAGCATCTCTGCCTTCCCTTTGGTTTGCCACCCCTCAGCCTTGATCCCTGTTTTTATTTATGCAAACTTAAAACCATTTGTTTTAGAGGACTTTTTCAGCACTTCAGCATATGCAAAGCACAACAGCTGGATATTAATGCAACTTGGCATCACAACAATTTTGGGGCTTTTTTTTTTTTTTTTAATTAACACTCTACCATATTACAACAAGGAAACAGTTTCTCTCCTTTTATTACCATCCTAACCCTGAGCCAAGTCTTAATAAGATTTAATTTAATTAGTTCTTATATTCCCCTCTCTCTCAAGGATTATTCAGTAACACAAGGTTCTTACCCAGCTCCCTTTCTCGCAGGCAGATAAAAATCCTGCTGATGGTGGTGGGAACGCATCAAGACACCTCATTTACATGCAAGACATGTTATTGGGCTATGAAAAGCAGAGATATTTCCAACCAGTCCCGCAGTTCACCTTTTGCTCTGTCACGTGTTCACGAGCTGCTGGGCTCCACAGGCTCTTCTGCGGGAGGTGGGGACACCGCCGGCGTCAGACCCCGCGGGGCTCAGCCCACCCTTGGGTTGCTCCTGAAAACCCAAAGCTTTAAGCTGTAGGTTTGAGGTTTACATGCTGGCATCCCCTCAGCCTGCTGGCAGCGCTCCTCTCCCTCAGCCCCAGCTTCTCTCTGCAGACTAGATGAGGCAGTTTGCTGTGCCCTTGTGCTCCGGAGGGAGGACTGGTGACCCTAGGAGATGCCTCTGGTCTCCTCTTTAAGCACACTCCTACCTGAATGGGGGCTTCTAGTGTTTTCAGCCCTGCTGAGCATTTCCATCCAGAAGACATCCTCCCAGATTCCCTCATAAGACCAACACACAGGACCTCACAAAAAACTTTGCTGCAGACAGAGATAACATCTTTTGCACTTAACCATGGAAAAACCTGAGTTAGTTGGGTGGCTGCTGTGTCCCAGCAGAGCTATGCTCACTATCACAGGGAGGCTTCCAGCAGCATCTGAAGAAGTGGAGTCACTGCTACGTGTGCCCAAGGTAGAAACCGGCCAAGTGGGACCTCAGAGGATGGGGCTGCTGAGACAGAGCTCCCCAAGGGGCTCGAGCCACGTGAACATGGGTTGGAGCAGGAGTGAGCATGAGTCTTGTCCCAAGTGGGGACAGCTGTGGAATGCTGTGCCTCCTACACAGCCTGAGATGGTCCCCAGCAGTAACAGCAACTGCAGAGGATGCTGCTGAAGAGTTTGACACGGCTGCTGTTTCAGCACTGCTGACCACAGCTCAGCACCTTGAGCTATCCCCTGGGTGAGCGGGAGCCTGGACTGAGCCCGGCTTTAGAAACCTTGTAGATGTTTTTGCTTTGGAGTGGGCATTTCATCCTTTCCAGGCAGCAATAAATAACCTAAATGGTGCAATTAGTCACTTGAAATCCATTGATATTGAGAGCCACAGCCTGGATGGAGCGTGGAAGATGAAGCCTGTGCAAGGAGCTCTTGGGAAGGGGAGGCACAGTGTCATGTCACACAGATCATCTCTGGGGAGTCAAAACCTGTGCCCTAAGCTTATTAGCTAGACAATTCCTGCTCCATGAAGCACACGCTTCCAGCCAAAAATGGAGAGCAATTGTCTTGAAGAAGGAAATTAGAACAAAACCCAGAGCCCTGGGACAAATGCGCCCGAGAGGATGAGCAGTACCCAGCTCTGAAGGCTTTCTTCAGTCCAGAGCAGAAAACCCATAAGCTGAGTCAGGCTGCTCTGCTGTGAGTCACATCCCCTGATATCACGATGCTCCTGCCAGCAGGCTTGCCTGAGCTGGGGCTAAACCCAGCCTGGTGCCCTCAGCAGCGAGCCGCCCGTGCCCCCAGGAGAACCACCTGCAATGAGAGTGATGCTCCAGAAGCAGAGCAAGGAGACCTTTTGGCCACACGCAGTGTCCCGAGGGGACGTGGAACGGCAGCAGCCCTGCGAGGGGAAGGGAGAGGTTGGTGGGAAGAGTGAGGAGCAGGGAGAAGCCTGGGCAGGAGGGGACATCTGGTCCAGGTACCGGTGACAGCACGCTGAGGAGCTTTTGAGTCTGCAGAAAGCACTCTGTGAAAGATAAAAACATTCGAGCAGCAAGGTGAAAGGTCTGGAAAAAGCGGCGAGCGAGAGGGAAGGAGGAGGAGGAAACGTGGGCACAGGAGTAGGTGGTGCCACATAGCAAGTTTCTGATGTAGCCGGGAAAGGCATCCAGAGCTCCCGATTCCCAGTCCCACGCCTTCGCCAGGAGACCATCTGTCCTCTCCCGGGGGAGAGAGGAGCCCTGGGTCAGGAGAGAGAGCTTTCCTCAGCCCGCGAAAAATAGCAGGCGGCACCGAGCCTGGGCACAGCACCTCTTCTTGCACCTCCTCTTGCACCTCCTCTTGGGGTTCCTGCTCCGGCAGCTCTGCTCCGAGCTGGGGCTGTGCCCGGCAGCACCCACTGCACAGGAGAGCAGCATCCCACCCTGGGATGTGCCATACCTACCTGCCTTCTGCAGTGGTGGCTCAGCTTCAAAAGCACCAGGTGACAGCTCTGGTCTTTCTCCCCCCATGCACAGCCATAGCCAAGCCAGTTCCTCCTTCTGGAACATTATAAAGAGGGGTTTGGGTTGGGCTTTTGTCTGATGAAGGTTCTCTTTCAGACAACAGACATTCCCCCAAATTGTGTTGAATGCAGACTGTAGAGCAAAGCAACCAAACAGTTCAGTGGTGGGTCATTTTCTTTCTTTTTTTTTTTTTTTTCCCCTGCTCCAGCCTAATTAGAAGGAAAATTTTAACAATTCTTGCAGAGTGATTCTTTTTCCTGGTACCACCTGTGGCTGTGCGAGCAGGCACAACGTTCACCCGCTCCCCTGCGTCCCGACGCCGGGGCACTGCTGGAGCAGGGCTGAGGAGCAGCGCTGGGAATGCCTCCAGGCTGCCCTGTGCGAGGGCACGTCCTCCATGCACTGACTTCATCCCCTGGAGCTGCCAACACCCCATGAATCACCTGCCCTTGCCCTGCCTGCGCTTGCCGTGGCAGGTTCTGGTGCACTGGGCCATGGGGATGACCTGAAGCAGCTCCAGAGAAGGGAGGACACAGTCCAGACAGGTCCTTTAGGAAGTAGCCAACCTACTGGCATGAGCAAAGGGGAGCATGCTGGTGGCCTGGGTGTCTCCTGTCATGCAGACCACGTTGCCCAGCACCATCCAGGAGGCTTCTCGTCTTGATCTTTAAAAAGCAACAAGCTGGGATGCCCGTGTGGACACTGGAAGACTGGATGCATGCACCATTGGGTGCTGTGCCCAACCTCACTGCCAGCCAGGGACAGGCCACCAGGAAACCCAGTGGCCTCGGGCCCCCATCCCCTGGTGTGTCCCCCCCGGCAGTACCCCCCTGGGTGCCCAGGGGTGCCAGCTGCTCCTCACACAGGCCCAGTGAGGAGCAAACCAATCAGTCTCCTTCCATCCCATGGGAATGCAAACTTTTGACACCGCTCAAGAGGCCTCGTCAACGTAAGCCGTGCATTTACATGTCTCTGGTTTCTCCCTGTGAAACACGAGCATCAATTTTGCCGTGTTACCATAATAAACTTTAAATGCCACACATTCAGGATCCCTTGTTTGCCCTGTAGAAAGTTTCTCCTCATGCATCAGACTCGGAGAACAAAGCCCAGGCTGTTTAGCCGCAGGATTTAACCACCTGTTGTAATACTTCGTTGATCTAATCTTTTTGTTTTAATTAAAAGCTTTTCAGTTTGGTTTGCAAGTTTTTTCCCCTCCATGCACTGAACTCGGGCTTGCCACCTGCTTCACCAGCTCCATCTTGGCCGTGGCAGTCACACCAAACCTCTTTGATTGCCCCCAAATGCATAAAAATGGCCAGAAAATCCACCCCAACAGGCATCCAGCCTGAGACCCAGGACCATCCAGACACTGCTTGGTACAGAAAAGGGTGAAATGAAACACCTTCAAGCCTGCCAATCCCTCTTTGAGGGAAGAAGCCACCCACCTTTGGGAACTGAGATGGGACCCACTCCATAGACACACAGGGGATTGTTTTGGACCCCAAGAGAAAGTCGTGTGCATGAGGAGGAGTTAAACTCGGTTTCAAGCACTGACACGAATTCTTCTCTATCTCATAATTAAAACATCTACAGTTAGATCAGAGAGCTCCTGCAGTGGGTGCATGCTCTAAAATGGCCACTTTGAATATCACTCCAACTTTTTTTCCTCTACAAATTTAAATAAAATCCAGACTCCACCAGCCAGCAGAAGTACTTTTTAGCCTTTTGAGTAGGTCACTCCAGAAAAGGAAAATCAGCAGTTAGGAAAATGAGACCTCGGAAGATGCAAAGAACAACAAAACCCAGCCACAGAGATGCCACCCGTGCTGAAGCCACGCACTGGTGCTGCCTTCCCTGGCCACCGCATGATCCACTCTCCCTCCCATGTGCAATTCATTGTTCCTGTCAAGCTTCAAGAGCTTCTCTTATCTTTCTGAGGAGTACGGTGGTAGCCTTTTAAAACTGGCCACATGCTTAACATGCTCAAATAATTTGAAAACTCCACATTATTATTGACTTTTCAGCTTGGGGGGTGAACATAACCAGAAGAGCTGACCCAAACTGACCAAAGGGATATTCCATACCATATGATGCCAGCTCAGCTATAAAGCTGGTACAAAGGAGTGGGGGGGTAGGGGAGCTACTCATTGGTCCTCCACAGCAACCGCTGTGTGTTTTGGAGCCCTGGTTCCCAGGAAGGGCCAGACATCGCCTGCTGATGGGAAGTAGAGAATAAGTCTTTGGGTTTTTTTTCTCTTCTCTTCCACACACAGCACTGCTTGGCTCAGCTTTCCAGTTAAACTGCCTCTGTTTTACCCACAAGGGGCTTTGTTCCCATCTTACTTTCCTTCCCCCTTTTGCTTTGCAGAGGAGGGAGAGGAAAGGGGGAGGGTGAGAGAGCGGCTTGGTGGGCACCTGGTGCTCAGCCAGGGTTAACCCACCACCCGTGGCCAGCACAGCCCGTGAGAAAGAAGAGTCAAAATGTTACCTAAGACGACAGCAGGGAGGCTTTGGGCCTGCCAAACAGCCACCATTTCCCAGGCCTTGCTCCTTGCTTTGGAGAGAGGTATGCACCAGAAGCCGAGGCCCCGCGGAGC
>NW_008624287.1:2311-2519 GCF_000691845.1 Merops nubicus | reverse complement strand
CCGGCTCCCGCAGAAAGACACGCTCCACAGCCCAGCCAGCCGAGAGCCGGGGTGCCAGAGCCTGGGGCCTGGAGAACACAGCAGCCTGCTCCCCGCTCCCCGGCCGGACCCACGCCCAGCACAGCTCATGAGTCTCTTCTGGACCTGTGTTCCTGTGGCTGGAGAAGAGCTCCTGGCCTACCCGAGGCGGAACTCCAGCTGCCCCCAC
>NW_008624287.1:0-2216 GCF_000691845.1 Merops nubicus | reverse complement strand
CCTGGCCTACCCGAGGCTGAACTCCAGCTGCCCCCACCTGCCGCTGCTTAGGCGAGATCCCTCTGCCCACCCACACCCACACAGGACACCGAGACACGCCTGGAGCCGTCCTACAGGCCTGGGTGGAGGCATCTGTCCTGCTCCCACCCAAACGTCGGTCCCGCCCAAGGCACCACATGCAATCCCAGGACTAGGACTTTGTTCCCTAGCACCACCTTGCTGCTCCCTTCCAGCCAGCCCCACACTCCTGCCTGTTTCTGGAGGAAAGCCATCTCCATATTGCTCTCTACTACTACCTAAAATGAGGCTGTAAGTGAAGCTGGTGTTGTTCTCTTCTCCCAAATTTCTGATGATAGGATGAGGGGAAATAGCCTCAAGTTGTACCAGGGAAGATTTCCATTAGATATTAGGAAGAATTTCTTCACTGAGAGAGAGGTTAGACACTGGAATGGACTGCGCAGGGAGGCGGTGAAGTCATCATCCCTGGAGGTGTTCAAAAAACGAGTGTATGTGGCACTTGAGGCTATGGTCTAGTGGTTAGGGAAATGTTGGGAGAAAGGTTGGATTTGATGATCGTGGAGGTCCTTTCCAACCACAGTGATTCTACGATTCCATGGTGGCCAGCAGGGAGGGAGGAGGACAAGTGAGCACCTGGGCACCTCTGCCAGTTCCTCTGGAGAAGCAGCCAGGCTGCTGTGCCACACAGACAGCTGGCAAGGGCTGCGCCATCTTCAACTTCACAAGTGCCATCAGGATGTAAGGACATTGCCCCCCTCAAGCAAGCGGGCTTCTGGCAGGCGTCAATGAAGCACCTCAAAGATGGGCCTCTTCTCAAGGTAAGATGGCTGCAGTGCTGCTGAAGGGGAGCAGGACACCTGCCAGAGGAAGAGGAGTCAGACGCCCAGCAGATAACTGTAGAGCCACAGCAATCTCACAGGTAGGCCAACGTCTCTGAAGTAAGGTGGTGACAACTGATGCACCTGGAGACCAGGAACTGGCTCTATGCTGTAAACTCAGTCTTCACATGTGAATTGCACAAAACCTTCTCGCTTCTGCAGCCAAAAGAATCCAGATGCTCCCAAGGTCTGCCAGCCAAACAGTGGGTCTCGGACTCTTCTCTTCCTCAAAGACAACCTGTGACAACCCAGGCTGCCTCCAAGACAAAGGCCCAGAGCCAGAGGAGCTCGAACCATGTGACTTTGCTGCAGGACTGAGCACACCAGCAGTGCTCACTGTGTTACTCCTCCTCCAACCCAGTCTAAGAGGACTCAAGGCAGAGGTTCTGCTAACCCTTCTGACCCTGGAAGTGCCACTGATGAGGGCAAGTCCTCCTTACACCTCATCACTCTTAAGAGAATTTCAAATCCAACTATCAAACCCCGCCGGTACCTTCAGCAGGACAGCACATGTTTAATTAAAGGCAGAATCAGACTGCGTAGCAGGAACATAATTACAATCCTCCTAGTGATTCATGAGCGAGAAGAGGGCCTGGTTTCCCATGCCACCACGGGCTGGGCTCACAGCAGCACACAGCAGAGCTCCGTGTCTCTCCACAGCCAGAACGAATGCCCAGGACTCTGCCACCACGGGCAGGTGTCGGTCAGCAGCGAGATCCAGCAGCTCAGGCAGCTCCTCAAAACACCCGCCCCGGGCACCCACGGGTGGAAGTGGGGGCAGAACTGGGGTCCCCATTTTCACGCCTGTGATGAAAGAACTGATCTTTGACAGCAGTGCTGGCAGGACTGCCTTGGAGAGAGCCAGATGCATGGGAGGGATCCAGGCCGAGCTGGAAGCAAAAGCTGCAAAGCAAAACACTTGGGAATTGATCGGCTCTGAGGTTAAACTCAGTCCTGCCAAGTCACTGTGCTCAAAGCCAACTCCTTGCAGGTGAGGAGGCCACAGAACCAGAAAGACCTGTACCCCCACAGCGGGCAGCTCAGGCAGGACGCCAGTCCCAGAGCGCCTCCGCCGGGCCCCCGCCCCAGGGGGCTGCCCGGCCCCCGCCCCAGAGGAGCCAGGGCACCTCCAGCAGAGCCGAGCACCTCCGGCCAGCGCCACATCGTGCCGCCGGAGCGCTGAACCCGAGACGCGCCTCTCCCCGCGCCGAGCGAGACGACACGCAACGCGTGCTCCCCGAACAGCCAGCTTCAAGAGGAATCACTCCACCTGCCATCTGTTGAGAGTGAGGGAGTCAGTGCCAGCAGAGGTCAAAAAAG
>NW_008624286.1:0-5133 GCF_000691845.1 Merops nubicus | reverse complement strand
GGGGGAGCAGGGTGGGGCTGGCGAGTGGGGAGGGACTGGGGCAGCAGCAATGGGGCTGGGGAGAACCGGGGGCTGCTTGAGGACTAAGGACCTGGGGGACGCTGGGACAGCGCTGACTTCTGGATCTTCAGGAGCCCGATGGTGACGGGCACCTCTGTGCTGGGAGTGAAGTTCGACGGCGGGGTGATCATCGCTGCAGACATGATGGGCTCCTACGGCTCCCTCGGCTCTCCAGGCTCCTGAAGGTGAACGACACGACCATGCTGGGGGCGTCTGGGGACTACGCCGACTTCCAGTACCTCAAGCAAGTCATTGACCAGATGGTGTAAGTTCTTCTGTCCTGGGCAAGCCCTGACCGTGCTGTGCTGATCTCTTTTTTCCTGTCCTTATGCAGCTGAAACATAGTGAAACACATCCACTGAGCAGGGATGAACGGAGCTGAAATCCCCCTTGTCCTCTGACAGTCCCTTTGGGATGTGCCTGTTTTCCAAATTCCCTTCTGGGTGCTGTGGAGCACCGGTCTCAGTTATTACTTGTGGCCTTTGGCTGATTCACCTTGTGTAAAGTCTGGTTTGAAAGCAGCCTGGGGGAGTTTGTGGGAGGGTGCTCTGCCTGCTGGAGGGCAGCTGCCGCTCTCTGGTTTCCAGCTCTTATTTGGGTGATATTTCTCCCTAAATTAGAATCGATGAGGAGCTGTTGGGCGACGGTCACAGCTACAGCCCCAAAGCCATCCATTCCTGGCTGACAAGAGTCATGTACAACCGGCGGTCCAAGATAAACCCGCTCTGGAACACGGTTGTCATCGGAGGCTACTACAACGGTGAGAGGTGAGCCAGGGGCCTCCTCGCGTCACGGGGTTCCGATCGAAGCCACGTCTCTCTCTGTCACCCTCAGAGCTCTGTCCCTTCAGCTTCCTAGGGTACGTGGACATGCTCGGCGTGGCCTACGAAGCCCCGACACTCGCCACGGGCTACGGCGCGTACCTGGCTCAGGTGAAGCTCTCGCTTGGCTGCTGAAGCGGCCTCGGCGCTGGGTCACTGGCTGGATTTGATTTTGCTTTCTCTCCCTCCCCCAGCCATTGATGAGGGAAGCCCTGGAGAAGAAATCCAGCCTGACGAAGGAGGAGGCTCGTGACTTGATCGAGCGATGCATGAAGATTCTGTATTACAGAGACGCACGATCGTTCAACAGGGTACGTGTGGGGCTCCGGCCCGGCCGTGCGCCCCGGGCCACCTTCCACCTCTGCCCCCGGGAGGGTTAACGGATCCCTGTCCTCCAGAGCCACCTTCCACCTCTGCCCCCGGGAGGGTTAACGGATCCCTGTCCTCCAGAGCCGGGCTCCCCACGTGTCCTGCAGGGTCAGGAGAGCTGCTTGAGGCCGAGCGTGGCTCACCTCGGGTGTTCTGTTACATCTGCTGATGCCTCTCCCACCAGTGCAGCTCTAGCAACCAGAGGCTGCAATCTTTTAGCTCTCAGAGGGTTTCTCTCTATTTCTCTCAGCTGCCTCAGCTTGCCCACCAAAGTAAAGTTACTGAGCACAAAGCCACATCCAAACAAACCCGTTTAAGGGCAGCTGCAGTTACTGACTCGGGGCTTTCACAGGGCCCCTCTGGATTGACTGGGAACTGTTTTCTCTCCCCAGTATGAACTCGCCATTGCAACAGAGAAGGGGGTGGAGATGGAGGGACCCCTGACCCTGGAGGCCAACTGGGACATTGCTCACTTTGTCAGGTAATGCCTTGGGTTGCTGCCGGTTCCTCCAGGCCCAGGAGGTGTTTGGTGGTGTCCTGTCTGCTGTGCTGCCTCTGCACTCCCTCAGGGGGAGACACTGACTGGCCAGCAGCAGATAAAAGCAAAAATGCTGATTTTTGTTGGCGTGGGCTGTGGGTTAGCCTGACTTTATCAAAAACTCTTCTTGCAGTGGCTTTGAGTGATGTCCAGAGAGCTGCTCCACGCCATTGCGTCCATGTTTCCACCCTTTATATATATGCTGTAAATCTGTTGCTCTTTTTGAGGCTCTGATGTGACTTGTTTTGGAAGTGAAATAAACCTGTGGAGCCAAGCTTGTGTGTTTGGGCTGCGCCTGGGGGAGGCTCCAATAAACAGTGACTTGGGGAAGTCTCATCACAAAGGTTCCCAATAGCTGTGTCCTTATTTTTTCTGGGGAAAGAGCAAAAACAACCCAACCCAAACCACAACCAAACAGGGTTTTCTTTTCCTGAGTGGCATGGTGGGAAGTCCTGCACTCTGTTAGACATGTGAATAAAGCCCTCCTCCCATCCCTGAGCATCACCAGTGTATGGAGTGTGTGCTCTCAGACTGGTCACAGGGCTCCCAGCTGCCTCTGGGGGGACATGAGGGCTCTGAGAACCAAAGGTGGTCATCCCACAGCTCCCTGGGGCGGGGCAGCTGGAGGTGCTGCTGCTCCGTTCAGCCCTGGCTGCTGCAGGGGGAGGACAGCAAAACAGGATCGGGGCCAAAGGGGGTAGTTCTGATTAAAGTTCTGAGCTCTATGTGAAATAAATTCATAAATAATACTGAGTGGTATTTGCTACTGCCCGAGAGAAACAACAGTGGAAATAAATAGTTATGCAGGAGAGTGTTTTATTCATGATTTTTCATACTCTTATTTAAAAAAAAAAAAAAAAAATCTCACCAGGGGGAGTGGGTTGTTCCACTGAACCTACTGGAGAGTCGAGGGGTGGGGAGGGGCTGCAGAAACGCCACTGGGACAGGGCTCTGCCTCATTAATTAACGAGGTGTAAGGACAGTGAGTTGCCATCACTGCCCTGGGGCTCTCAGGGACCCTGGGGGGCTGGTGCTCCCAGGCTTCAGGGTGCACCTTACTGAAACAGTTCTTCGTAATAAAAACACGTGTTTATAAATCCATTTCCCTGGTTTTATTAAATGTTCCACTTCTGTACATTTTAAAGATGAACCATTTACAGGTCTGCACATGCTGCCTCCTGCTTTCCTCAGGTACTCGGGAAGGTTCACAAAACCTCTATGGAAACAGAAAGGTGCAGGTGCGTCTGAATTTCGTATGTCAAAATGCCTTTTATACCAGAATACATACAATTAAAAAACCCTCAAACATGCAAATTGTAGAAAAATTTTAAGCTGGCAGTGAAAAATAAAAACAAACGTCTTCTTTTTGTGCACGTCACAGTTTGTTTCATTCAATCTGGTTTTCTAATTCTAAAGAACGTAGTGTCTGATGCCTCTGGTTAAAGCAGGTTTCTCAAAACTTACTACTCAAAGGTCAACGATTCCTGGGCCGAGCAGCTTCAGCTCCCCAGCCAGGCCAGACCTGACCCCACCCCTTCCACTGCCCCCCTGCGGGGTGGGGGCGGGGTGGAGGAGGAACCACAGAGCTTGGTCCAACCCCAGTTCAGGGTCGTGGCTCCCAAGAAGTGTTGCTGGCACAGAACAGCCAAAAATGCTTCTGCTTGTGGGTTTTTCTTTTTTTTTGTTTTTACACTGCGGCCAAATTCACAAGCAGTATCATTACTCTTTAAAGGAAAAAAGAAAACAAAAAACCAAACCAAGCCCAAATCTTAATGGCCAATTAGAGAAGGTTCACACATCAGAGCAGTAATTCAGATCTAAATCTTCCACAGAAACCCTAAATCTCTGGGCCAGGTGTTAAAGAAAAAAAAAAAAAAAAGTGTTAAGACAACCAAGGAGATTTTATAGACTGGTTCATTAGCTACATATCGTTTTTTTCCTTCCTTTAGAAATGGTCACATTGACAACGTATAATTCAAAACATTTCTGCACAATAAAAACAGAAAACTATGATACAGTGAGGTAAAGAAAACGCAAAAATATTCACCCACAATATATTTTCAGAAAATACCAACACAGTGATTTTTCTTTTAAAAAAGCACAAAACTTATAAATGAACAGCATAAATGGCTATTTATCTGAGTGATCGCCTACGAGTTTCCTAAACCCACAAATCCACAGGGAAGTGTAATGGTCTCATCCAACATTTATTTAAAAAATAACCCTTTCTGGATCACGATTCGCAGACCAGTGCTCAGATTTCCATCAGATCCAAATCAGCATCTTCAAAGCCATAGAAGGACTCAGTCTCGCTCTCCCCTTCGAAGAGCTGGTGGAGGATCTCGGGGTCCGCAGACTCCTCGGCCGGGGTCCGCTCCTGGCCCTCGGCTGCCGCCGCCTCCCGGGGCTCCTGGCTGAGCTTCAGCTGCTCCTCCAGCGAGGTGATCAGCTCCTCCTGCATGTCGGCGTTGCGCCTGGGCGAGTTGGCCGTGCCGTCCGGCCCCGGCAGCACGCTGGCCACCAGGAAGGACTGCTGGACAAGTTCAGGAGAGTCACTGATCACCTCCAGCACCTCTGCCAGCCAGCACAACACCAGCTGGAGGAGGATGTCCGAGTCGCACGTGGAGTCCGCCATTTCCTTGGCCTGCTCTTTCCACTTTTTATGCAAGAAATTTTTCACAGTCCTTTTTATACAAACGTCGAGAGGTTGGATTTTGGAGCTGCAGCCCGCGGGGACGACGGCCGGCAGCGTGCTGGAGGCGCTCAGCAGGGACAGTACCTCCTCGGATAGGTGCGTTCGGTGGCAGTCCAGCACCAGCATGCCCTTGCTGTTCTGGCACCGCGTGTGCTTCTGCCACACTCTGGACGACCACAGCTCCATGACCTGGTCGTCGCTGTATCCGTTCTCCTTTGCCTCCAGGAGGATGGACTCCGGCACATTGGCGGGCTGCTGGACGCGACCCCGGTAGAAGACCAGCGTGGGGAGGACGCTGCCGTCGGCCAGGATGGTCAGGACCACGTCGCACCAGGGCTCCCCCGTCCCCACCGTCTGCAGGGCGTTCTCCTTCCGGTCGTCGCTGCTCAGCACCTCCACGTCCAGGAAGAGCGAGATCTCGTCGATGGCCGCGATCATGGAGAGAGGCAGGTCCTGAGTGTGGATCTGCCGCTGCACGAACTCGATGAAGGAGCCGGCGCTGTCCTCCACGTCCTTGGGGAGGGGGTGAGCCACGGCCCGCCGTGTGTGCGTGCTCAGGTTGTGCCGCAGCATGAACCTCACCGCCCACTCGTAGGAGATCTTGAAGCCGCCTTCGAGGGACCGGCCGAGCTTGGTGGCTTTCTGGAAGA
>NW_008624285.1:0-1690 GCF_000691845.1 Merops nubicus | reverse complement strand
GAGCCCGTTGGTTTAATCTCTGCTCAAAGACCTGTTTTGGGGGTTTTCTGTAGAAATTGGGCTGGGTAGAGCTTTATCCCGAGGGATAGATCCCAGCGAGGTTATTTCTCGAGAGCATATCAGGCTTCTAGGAAGGGACAGCTCTAGGACGCCGCAGGGGTGGCTTCGGTCAAGCTTTTGAGTTGAAAAATTCCAGCCTTTTAAAAAGTTACCTTGTTTTGAGAAATCCCCTGTGCTTGTGGACGCTAAGAAAACGCCCTATTTTTTTAGGAAAAAAGCGATTTCTTTGAAAACCGAACTTAAAAAACGTGAAGTCGTTCTCGAATGATTCCAGAAAAAAACAAACAAATATTTTCTCGATAGTCCTACACTCAGATGAAAAATATCAACAGACCTCGCAGAATTTATTATTTGTTTTCCTTAATAAATAAATAAATAAATAAAATAATCCCCCGGACGTCTGCTCGGTTGACGAAACCCTCCCAAAAACGTTTACATTTATTTCCATCAAAATGAAATAAAACTTTGGAAGCGTCCGGCGAAACTTTCTGATCATTTTTTTTCCCGCCGCGAATCCACTTTTAACTAATAACCTCCTCGTAGGGGAGCTGCCTTTTAGTTTTATTTTTCTTTTTGCCCGGTTATCGCAGACACTTGGCAAATATTCTTACCTTTGCTTCTTTTTCCATCTTTGTTATATTCAGGAACATTTGAGCAATCTCACGATCAAACATCCTCACTCTATCCCAATCCAAAGTGAGAGAACTTTCTTTTTCAGGGTTCACCTGTTAGAGGGAAAAAAAAAAAAAGAGGGAAAAAAAAAAAGCAAAAGCTTTGTTTAAACCCTCACGAAGCCACACAAATTGCAAGGAGGGAAAGGGAGAATTATAGTGTAAGAAACCATAAAATCACCGCTTAGAAATCAGCCTGGCTCGGGGGGAGGCAGCGGGAAGGAGCCCTGCGAAGTGACAGCTAATTAATTTCAACCTTATCTTGGTCTCCTCGGGCTCGAATCGATTTTGAAGTGATTTTTTTTTTAAGTAGCCTCAGGCTATGGGGTATCAGCAGGGGCAGAATCAACTTATGTCTGCCCACAGAACAGACTAGAGACTTTTTCATAAGACACTCCTGTGTTCACAGTAACAGACATTACAAGAAGACACATGTTCTATTCTTTTCTTTTTTTTTTTTTTCTGGCGGAGCGGAGAAGGGAGAAATCGCAATTTCCCACCTTTATTTCTTGGCTGGGCAAGATCCAGGCTTCTCCGGGATGGGAGAAGGCAGCTCGCAGCAGTTTTTTCCCCCAAATCCCTGAGTTTACACTTGGTCACCATGCGTCCCTAATTGTCCCTCTCTGATTGCCTCTAATGAAATCATTAGAGAAAAGGCAGAGGGGCGGATTTCGCAGGCGGGAGAAAATCCGTCTCAATGGCCGGAACGAAAAGAAACAACAACAAAAAAAAGACCATTTAATAGTCCCGATGTTTTCTTCTTTTTTTTTTTAAATAATAATAATAAAACATCCTTAAACTCCCCCAAAACGGCGGGACCGGCTACCACCGGGAGGCAAAGCGGGGTGAGATGCCGCTCGCCACCGGGAGGGATCCGCTGGCCTTTCCCGGGGAGGAACCGCGGGGCGACTTGGCCTTAAATAAGTAAAATAAAATAAATTCAATGAAAACCACAGAAA
>NW_008624284.1:0-507 GCF_000691845.1 Merops nubicus | reverse complement strand
CTATATATTTAAACTATCTATTCATAGGCTAAAAGAAATGGTGTCAAATCAACAATAAATGGAATTTCTAGGGACAAAAATGTCTATTTCTGGGCTCTTTACCTATAAATACCTTAATCTATATTAATATCTGGATCTACAGGGGCACACTTCCCTCCACCCACGGGCTGGCTGGTGTCCCCTGCAAGCTTTTGGGTTCAAATCACCCCTTTTTGGGTGCAGGAGCCGTGTCCCTTACTGTAGCTGCCACCTCCTCCCCCTCCTCCTTGGCCTCCTTCTCCTGATCCTCCTCCAGTTCCTGGAGGAAATGCAGAAAAACCTCGAAATTCGGTGATGTGGGACGGGGGGGATTGGGAGGTCCCAGCCCATCATCTTCTGGGCACCCCAGGTTCTCTGGGGGGGAGTGTGGGGCTGGTGTGACCTACCTGGTAGAGGGGCCCACGCCATGGGGCAAAGTCCCCTCAGGAGGGGCAGGTGAGGCGCCCTGGGTGGCGGGCATGGAGAAGG
>NW_008624283.1:627-850 GCF_000691845.1 Merops nubicus | reverse complement strand
GCTGGGGGAGATGGGCTCCAAGGCCTCGCCAAGCTCCAGGCAGACAACACCTAGAGCCTCTCCTCCTCCTGCACCAGGAGGGTCACCTGCTCCCAGCAGGAGCTCAGGTTGCTCAAGCAGCACCTGCTTTTTAGGAACCCACGCGGGCTGGGCCTGGTCCCCTGGCAGTGGTGCACGTGCTGTGGGGTAACGTGGAACACGGCGAGAGAGCCTCGGGCCCTTG
>NW_008624283.1:0-328 GCF_000691845.1 Merops nubicus | reverse complement strand
GCCCTGGGAGGGTGGTCTGGCCTTGGCTTGAGCTGGAGGTCCCTGTGGTGGTTCTGTGGCAGCGCTGATACCAGTGACAAGGCTGGGCCTGGTTCCCTGACAGCAGTGCACATGCCGTGGAGGAACGTGGAGAACGGCGAGAGAGCCTTGGGCCCTTGGACAGTTGTCCTCTGAGGTTTGCTCTTGGATGCATGTCTCGGTCAGCATTCCATGCAGGTTGGGGACGCACACGGGACTTCTAGCGGCCCGGCCGTGAGATCAGAGTCACCCGTGAGGTCACAGAGCCCCACGGTGCAATGCCCGCTATGAATAGCCAGCTCCCAGCCCC
>NW_008624282.1:0-13579 GCF_000691845.1 Merops nubicus | reverse complement strand
CGCGCGTATCTGCCGAGAGCTGCGGTAAAAGCCGGCGCCTTGGGGGGATGCGGAGCACCGTCAGGTTTCTCCGCGCTTTCCCCTTCCCTCAGCCTGCCTTAATCCACCGCCCATGGCCGGGCATGTCCCCCACATCCCTTCTCCGTATGTCGCAGAGGAGCCAAACCTGATGCCTGCGTCTTTTTTTTTTTTTAATTATTTTTTTTTTTCTTTTTTTAATCCTGCTGGCGTATTAAAAATCTAAACGACTCTTGAGTAGGGATGGGTAAGAGCAGCAGATTGCTTCCCGCTATAAATTCTTCATGGCGTGCTTCCCCATCCTACTGAAAAGCCCAGGAGTGGTGCAAGCGTTGTGTGTACGCCTGCGTGCGCGATTTTGCGGCGTGGAAGGTGCCTGAAGTAGAGTCCTGCTGGGTTTCGTTTGTCCGAAGCTGGTGGGTTTTCATGTCTGGTCCTTCAAAAGCCGCATCCCAAACCCAACCTTGCACGTAGCTCAGAAAATGTTAGTATTAAATTCTATAGCCAACTTTTTTTCACCCATTAAGGAAAAATATAAACCCTCTCGAAAGAATACTCTGTCAAGCTTTGCCACAGCAATTAAATGGAACAATAGAAAACTAGAATAAAAACCTAGGAAAAAGTAGGGCAATAAAAAATGGCACAGGAGTAAAAGAGAACAATCCTTTTATATGATCTAAGAAGCTAAAGAGCTACCCTGGTTTTCAAGGACTTAACCATCTGTCTCCCAAAATGGAATTTAATGGAATATTTATGGAAAATAATAATTAAATTGTCACCAGGATTGACAAAGCAGTATTTGCTCCCTGTTTTAACTCTGGCCCATCCTGCCTGTTCTGCATTCTCCTCTTCCCAGGGCACTTATTCACACAGCATTTATTCACTCTTTAATTGGGACAGCCAGCGCATGCCAATGGGATCCTCTGGTCATCCAGTGCTAATGGCACTGTCTGATGAGAACCTGCCAAAGAGCTAAGGACTGGTCCCTTGCCTGCCCCAGCTCCCCACCGCTCTGCAGGGACTCGGTCCTGGCAGTAGTGGCACTGAAGTCAATGGTGACGCTCTTAGGAGTTGGTGTTTGCAGGACTGTGCCTTGATAATACAAAAAATAAAAAAGTGAAATCCCTAATAGCTTCTCCTTCTATGAATGCTTGGCTTGCATCACTTTTCAGTCTACCTGGCAGCACGCATAGGTGGACAGATTAGAAATGTCAATAAATATTAAAGCACCATTATTTGGCAGGAACATTCAATGAAAGCCATTAACTGGCTTTACTATAGTAGAGCAGGATTATAGTATTTAGGGCTGGCCTGGGTTACCGTAGAGACAGTGATGTGGTTAGATGCCTGGATCCAGATCCTACTTACTGAGAGCTTCGGCGTCCTGTAGTGTCTTGTTGCAAGAGACTATTAGTGGCAGCTGGCTGCTAAAGAAGGCGTAATAAAACAAGAAAGGAAATCCTGAAACTTCTTCTGAAGAAGAATTTTTTTTCTTTCTTTCTGTGAGCTCCTGTATGGATTTTGCCATTTATCCCTGACTCTGCAGCACTGCACATTGCAGTTAGGAGGCTGTTTCTTTCCTGGGAACAGAAGCTGAGAAGTGAGACTATCCCACCTCACATCCTTGGAAATACCCATTTAAAAAATGATCTCATATTCACTGTGTTTGGTCTCATTAGCCCTCTTGGGACATGACATTTTTATGTCTGCTGCTGTTTTACTTTTCCATGGAATTGTCATCATCTGGTCTTTCTGCTTCATTTTTGGTTTCGGTGGTGTGGTTTTTTTTTTTTATTATTTATTTTTTTTCTTTTTATTGTTCAGAGTACAGGCTTGATTATTTCCTTTCACTGAAGAAGAATTACTTTATAGCAGTTGAGAATTTGACAACCAGTTTAGCCTGATCTATGACTGACTTGTCACTGAGAGGGAAGGGACTCTGCTCCCTCCCTAGCCTGGGCCATACGTTCCTGCCCGCTTCCTTGTGCCAGCACTTGGCACCATGTGACAATACAGTGAATGGATAGAGACTTTGCCTTCCTTCTGCAATTAATTCAGCAAACACTCAGTTTATGTACACAGAGTTTGTCATTCTGAGTGGGGCTAGTCCTGCAACCTGAGCATTTAGATCTGCACGTAACTCTGCAGGATCTGGCCCATACGTGCCGTGCTTCCTTTAGGCATTGTCAACAATTCTGTAGCCTTTTTTTCTGTCCTCATCCTAAAATGCTCCTTGGATGCTAACCATCCTTGTAATTACAAGACTGGGTCAGTATTGAATATGGGTGATTGAGTGTTAATGCAAAAAAGAGTTGGCTAGGTCCATTGTTCTGCACTGCACATGTGGTGCTTTCCAGCTTCTTATACCTCATCAGTGAGGATGGCAGGAATTAATGATAGGTTCAGTCAGTTTGTTTAATGCAAAACAAGCTGAAAAAAAAATCCAGTAGTTCTACAGATTTTGCACTGTGTGTCAGAGGGAGAAGAAAGATGTGTCACATAAATGCTTTTCAAGTGGGATGTTTCCCGAGCTGCCATTGCTGTGCCCCTGGCTAGAACAGCCGGGTTGACAGCCTTTTCTGACTCGCTTGGGAATGCGCCAGAAACCACAACCAAAATCCACCTAAGTTGGACAAGCAGCTTCCATGCTGTTATGTTGTCTGTCACAACATGATTTGCATTAATTAATAGTATTGAAGTTATTTTACATGTACATATTCACAGATTAGCACAAGCTGTTTGTTGTTTTTCTGGACACATTCCTCCAGGGGTATTTAAGGAGCAGAGTAAGCTTTGCATGTGGATCTCTTAACTGCTGCTGGAAGACTCCTGGACTTCTGAATCATTTCAGACTATCAACCTGTCAGAGGTCTGCAAGTTTTTGGTTTTTTTTTCATTTTTTTTTTCTTTCTTGGAAGCAGTTCTGCTTTTCTTTCTCTTTCTTTTCGAAGCAGATTGGAAGAACAGGCCCTAAGCTCTGGAGATAAACTATTATTTCTGCAACCCATATTTTACAGTGTTAGACAGTAAGAACCAAAAGCCAACCCTTTGCTACAGGAACGGCATGTGAACAACAAACGTTCTGATTCTGTCAGTCAAAGACAAATCTCTTCATGGGAAAGCTCTTCTCTTATCCTGTAGCTTTCTTTTATCTCTGCTTTACTGCAACTCCTTTGCCTCAGTTCAAAAAAGGCTACTGTACACATTTGAATGTATAATGCAGGAAATCCAGACACTCATGAAGTTAATGGGAATTTTCTACACTGGGGGTGGGATTTGAAGTGATGTCGGACTCTGGCTTTATCAAAACCCCTGTGAAACTTTGGAAGTTTCTAGCTGCAGGCTTCTAGGACAAGCCTCGCTCTTTCAAAAGCCATGGAAGTGGGCAGTTCACAGACAACGTATTTCTTGTTTAATAACAACTGATAGTAGAGTCCTGAAGGAGTTTGGTTTTCAGATGCAGAAACAGTGAAGTGAATGTCATCTCAGTGTATTGCTTTGTAAGCTGTGGAGTTAGTGTGCTATGTGTCCCAAGAATTTTTATGCTGTGATATAAAAAAAGGAGGGCAAAGACTGTTCATGTGCATTCATATGATAAAAAGCACAGCTGCTGCTTCTCATTGGTCAGATTGAGGTCTAGACCACTCATTCTCTATGACAGAAGACCAGAAGGCCTTTGTCATGGGTAACAGAGTTGCAAGGATCTATTAGACTGTTACCTCCATGCCTGGACAGTATCCCTGCAAAGACATTTCGCAGCCTTATGGGGAAATAAGTACCTCTATTGCACCCCCAAAATCAGGCAGCTTTTCAGAGTACAGTGGCTGAAAACTCTCAATATCTGCTATGAGGAGATGTTGTTGATTGCAGCTAAAAATCTCTCCCTAGTCAGAAGCAATCAAACTTCAGACTTAGGAGTGAAACATCAAAATCTCAAAGTGGTCAAGAACCACAAACCAGGACATCTGAATCTGTGCTTCCCACAACTCCCAAACAATAACAATAAAACCAAACACCTCTCTGCCTCACATTTGAAGGTCTTAGTTTTTACTCCAGGTCCTGACTGTTCAGCTCTACCCAGATTGCTACCTAATAAATGCAAAGATAGCACTGTGACTGTTGCACATGATGCAAATTTAACTGCATGCATTAACAAGCCTTTATCCTGCAGCACTCAAACAGGACACATTTTGAATCATAGGTTAATCAACCATACTACAGTCTTTACTGCTTCTCTGTGTTAGGAAGTCCAAAAGCGGACAGGACAGTCCTGAGGCAGCTGTGATCATCATCACCCTTCATGACTGTACTGCCAGCCTGTATTTCGCTTCAGAAAGAGAATGATTCATTTTGGGAAAACAGAATGCTGACAAGTCAGCAGATACAAAAGTGTAGAAGACAAAAAATGTGAAGTACGAAGTGAAAAGCAGCATGTGTATTTCTTTAAGATATCCAGGATGATCCATTTGACACCTGATTTTCCATCAAGGTCATCAGCCAAAACAGAGAAGCCATATAGATCAGAGACGGATTATTTGAGCAGAACAATGCTTTGACCTAATTCAGCCAGAAGTTATTGGCTTGGTACAGGAGTAAAATTCTTTGGCTTGTTCTTGTGGGAATACGATTAGATAACCAGGCAGCCTTTTCTGTTCCTTAAATTCAGGCACCTTAACTGTTACCTATCTGCCCTGTTAAATCGGGGGGGGGGGGGAGGGAAAGTGAGAGATATTGAATTGCTTGCACTAAATTCCTAAATTCCAAATGTAAAAGTTAAGTATAGTTGGAGAAACCAGTGCAGCCAGAAGGCCTTTTCATGAACACCCAGACTCAGCATATGAAATTCACATTATAGTAAAAACTGTTATGCATCCAATGCAGAAAGTGTCAGGCCATGGAAATAAGAGTATTTTAATAGAAAGCTTATTTTATTTCTGCCTCAGAATAGCCAGCAACTGTTACCTTCTAGTAATGTAAACAACATGCGTTGCAATTTTCTCTTCTTCCCCTGTTCATTCCAATGACCACACAGAGTAAGTAGCCTCATATTTTGATAAGCCTTCAGTTACATAGTTGCTGCTAAAAACATTCCCGGTGCTTGGTGAAATCTATGCTGACAGCCTGTAGGTATTTGTGATAGTAAAGTCTTGCCATGAAGTACCTATGACTAGCATGTGCTTCTCCTTTGAGATCAGCAAAAGCATTTTTCAGTCCTAGCACTAGCCAAGATGGCTTGGATCTCCAGGCAGAACAACTGAGCCCTGCCCCACCAAAGCCACTGGGAAGAAGTATGGAAAGTTCCCTTTCATCAGGGAACAAAACCCAGGATTCTTCTTTCTCTCCCTTGGTAACGTTTTTTTATTGTTTTGGTAAAAAGTAATACAGCTTTAGTCCAAAGGAGACTAACCCTTCTCTCATAGTCATCTTGGTTTGGGCACTCAGTTGACATTTGGGTGTTGTAATCTTGTCAGATGAAGGGGCAGCAGCAAGTTTCCCATGGGGCTTGGTCAGAGCTCTAACCGTTGTAGAGAAAGGCAAAGTAGCAGCAAGAGTCAGTACTGCCCTCTTTTAAAATAATTTAGGTTTATTTTGGAGAGGATTTTGGGCTAAGGCACCCAAAGCAAGAACTAACACCCCCTGACTGCACAAATGAAGCACTTCATCACCATAGTCTTTGGTATTCTTCTACTGGCTAGGCCTCACTTACAAGTGGCCATACCTCTTGTATGCTGGTTTTTGAGGATCCAAATCAGTTGGCTTCTAACTGTACCCACACAATGCATATGGGTAGAGAGCCTGTTCATCTGTTCCAGATTACATCCCAGGAGCTGGTTGCAGGTAGATCAGCAGTACTGTATAGCTCCGACACACAACTTCTCTCTCTGCCCTTGCAGGAGAACTGGGAGGTGCATCCCACCCACAGATGAGTTCTGTGTAGGAATACAGCCTCAGGCCTACCCCATGTCTCTCCACCTTGACCTGATTTCCATGAAATAATAAATAAGTCAGAATCCAATGACTCACCTAATAGTTCACAGTTATAGGCCCAACAGCAAACTCTACCAGCACTTCTGCCATGGGAGAAAGAAGCCTCTGCATGCTAATTCTTTTCCTTCTTTCAGATGAGGACTGTCATGCTGGAGGTTGTTTTGTTGTTGTTGTTTTTTTTTTCCTACCTGATCTGGCAGATGTGGGTCTTATATCTCAGTTGCATTGCCATCTGCCAGATAAAACTGCCCTCAAAGTCGGCCTTTGCCATGTTTAGCACTGCGACGCATCTCTCCATCTATGAATCCAGTCCAAGGTCTGCGTAGATCCCTCTATGTCTGCAGAAACCTGGAACTATTTTGTTAATCTAACTACAAATAGTGCAATTTTTAGCCATGTCTAGAATCACTGTAAACCTTAAGTTTGAAAAAGTATCGGGGCAAAGAAACAATATACAATCTCCAAAAATGAGAATGGTGCCATTCACCATGTGTCTGAAGGACCTCTGCCGTTCTAAGCATCACTTAATTAGTCAAGAAATCTGTAAGCCTGTTCAGGCTTTAAAAGTGGGGCTTTTTTCTCTTAAGTATCTCATTTAGAGTTTGTTTGGATAAAGAAGTGTTTTTATTATTCCCTTCTCTATAAGTTTTCCTTTTACTTTCTTTTCCTAGGCTATTCTCAGAAGAATGAGACTTTGTTGCCGTTCCTTTGAAGTCTATTGTTACTTCTCAGACTATGTCTTTCTCAAGCACAATGGTGACATGCTTTGACAGATTTTTGGGCCTTTGAGCTTTCTAATCTGTATGCCCTTTCCACAATATTAAAAGCAAAATCCAGTTTTATCTTAAAGTGAGGAATTTTATTTCCTCCAAATGCACTGGCCCATCTTCTGTATTAAATGCAATGCATAGCAAGTGTGTTGCAAGAGTGCAGTGTATTGATGAGGATCAAATGCTCTTCTGGAACACAAAAGAAAGCTTTACTCTTTTTGTTTTCAAAAATCTATCTGAAGAAATCTGCTAGTTCACTTGACCTGGCTTCTTAGTGGAAATTCTCCTCATCCTTTATTAATATCAACATTGCCAAAGTGTTCTCAGAGATTTTTAATGTGTTTGCTATTATTTATTTGTTGACAACACAGTTAAATACTGAGAAGCATTTCTGCAATCAGCATTACAGCAGTTAACCACGCTAATGCTTAAATGAGGCTTTTAATCATCACAAGCTGATGCTTTGCTTGATGTCAGTACTCCTGGTATATGGTAGTTTCCAGAGTTAAGGTCAGAAAGGATCACTATATAACTAGTCTGCTCCTGTCAGATTTCATTCTCCTGAACTCCCAAGTGCCTTCCAGCAAGGCACGTGCTCCTGATCTCCTTCATCGCATCAGAATAAGTGTCCTACTATGCCATATCAAATGTCCACCTAGCCCATCATCCTGCCTCCCACATGGACCATAATCCAGTATTGAAAGAGGCATGTAGCAGGGTAAAAAGTTGTATCTCCCCAGGGAATACTACTTTGTCTTTGAATATTAATACTTTGACCATTTTCCAGCTCAGGATCTTCCTAAGGTGGATGCAGCTGTAGTGTTTAATATGTATTTGGTCACGTTCAATAAATTTCCCTTCCTTGAGCCCATTCTTCACTCTCCTCATCAATTCACATAAACTTTCAGTATCCACAGTATGCTGTGGTAGTCTTGGGGGGGTGGGGCGTTGTTTTATTTGGTTTATTTTTTTCCCCTCAGTAGTGTAAATATTTTGCTTTGTTTATGCTTCCACCCCTTAGCTCATTTAGAGCTTCCCCTACAAGCCTAAGAAGCCATCAGTATGCACAAGTTTCATGTGCCTACACTTGTGCACAGTCATCAGGTCACAGAGCAAACATACCAAGCCCTGAAGAAGTGTCAGCACTGCATTTCTCAGGCTAACTAAGGCTTGCTCTACCTGTTCTCCAGGCTACTAGCACAAGGCACCTTCTCTCCAAAGCCATGGAAGTGTGGCTGTGAGGTGTCACCTGTTTGTTTTGGAGCTGGCTCGAGGCTGGTGTACACTGTGTGGAGACAGAGTAAGTCCATGTCTGGTCACGGAGTGCTACTGCAAGTCTCCCATCTACGTGTTTCTCTGCAGCTCTTAAATAATGTGGTAGTCTTCCCTGTCCTCACAGATTTTTAAATACTGCTTCCAAAATGTAAAGCCTGGAACATTCATCCCTCCATCCCTCTGTCCCTCCATCCCGTTGCACTGCAAACCTACTAATGCTGTAGATGGAAGGTGACCTTTTCCCTGCAGATCCTACGCATCTCCCAGCACACACCCTGAAGGATTTCACTCACCCTTTCTGTGGCAGCACTGTGCTGCTCTGTGATGTACAGCTGTTTGTCTAAGGCAGTGTTAGAGGTGTCCACATACAATGAAAGGAACCAAGCTTCAGTTGATCACTGACGTCATCACATGCTCTCACCTAGTATCTAGAGCTGTAATTATCAGTCCATGTCTAGAACCCACTGCAGTTCTCCATGAGAAGTGTTGTTACGTGCAGTGTGGTATTGCCATGCCATTATAGCGCATTAGTGATGAAGACATCACATCAGCCCTGGAATTTTCCCCAAAGGTATTGTAATCACTCAAAGCCTTGTTGCTTACTGTTCCTTTTTTTTTGTTAGACTTTCCTTCTTAAAAGAGATATTGGCAGGAACTTGCACTTACTTCATCCTGATTTTGCTTTTTTGGGTGTGTTATTTCCTCTTTAGTGTGAAACTCCTGAGAGACTCTGCTCCTCCCTAGCTGCTTCTGAAGAATCTCAACTGGATGGAACTCAAAAAGATAATTTCCTTTCTAGAGATTTGTTTGTCTCTGTGGATATCACTGCTAGGAAACCTTTTCTCTGGTCATGACAACTGTTTAGAATTTGTATATTTGAGTTTAGATTTGCTAGCTATAATACCGATTTCATCAGGCTTTTGATAATATTTTTATTATGACTTAGTTCCTCTTCCTCCCAGCTCAGACACACAGACCCTTTTCTTCCTTTGTATTTCTGATGAGGAACTGCTGCACACATTTCTTGTGTGGTCTGTAATCATAAGCGACATTTCTTAAACATTTAGTTTTCCTTATAGTTGTATGAAAATTTTGTACTTATGAGATAAAAGCTTTCATACCTCCAGAACATGTTGTGAGAAAAATTACAGCACCTTGAGAGGCCACAAAGAAGCTGCATAGGCAACTTGAGTGTGGATGCAGTACTACAGAAGACACACACCCAGTAGAGCAGGGCAAGATACTAGGATTGTATTGCAACCCAGATGTTGAGAGGGGAAGGGGAAGGGGAAGGGGAAGGGAAGGGAAGGGAAAGGGAAAGGGAAAGGTTCTTCCTCCAATTTTTCTTGATGTGGGACATTGAAAGACAGTTTTTTTTTTCTTAGAAGCAGGAGGTTAGTCACATGGTTAAGAGCTAGAGTTTAAATCTGCAGTAGGATGCAAGAATTCAAGTGCTGCAAGGCCTTCCAGAGAAATGGCCTCTCTAAGCTCCAGGTGTTTTCCTCAGCTATGAAGAGACCATTTCTCTCCCCCCCCCTCCCCCCATTTCACAGATCTGCTCAATAAGCAGGAGTGTAACAGACCCATTTTTATAAATGTACAAACCTCGCTATGCTTGACTCTGCCCTCCAGAAGGTTTTGCTTCTGGGCTGAGCTGGATGTCTTCAC
This sequence comes from Merops nubicus, assembly GCF_000691845.1. NCBI lineage: Eukaryota > Metazoa > Chordata > Aves > Coraciiformes > Meropidae > Merops > Merops nubicus. The sequence goes on along the minus strand of NW_008624282.1, from coordinate 3,860 downwards.
ATTGGCCAGTTCTACTTTTAACAGTCATCTTTTAGTTTTTAATATAAACACAAGGGATGTTTTCTCTCTTTTGATGATCCTGCCTCTTTGGACTCCTTAATCATCTCAATCAGATGACGCCTCTATCCCAAATTCTCCAGAATTCTCTACTGGGGTCAAATTTGGCAGTACAGGTTTTTGCAAAAGCGTTTCCTGGACAAAGGTGGAGCAGAACAGCATTCTGTCAGTTCTGAACTGGTGGAGTGTCTCCTGGGAAGGACAGCCTGCTTATGTAAATTAGAGTTGCTTGTGATAGGGAAAGCACGGCTTTTATTTATGCTGGAACTGAGTCAAACCAGTTCCCATCTGTGAACTGGAGAGCAGTAACCCAGTTCCTCCCACACGCACATATTCCCCAGAGAAAGTGGGACTCACTGAAGGATGGGGTTTGGTTCAAAGGTTATTGGCACTGCACAATAAAAATAGAGAAAGGGCAACAAAAAACAAGCATTTAATTGGATTTTATCAGAAGAATTGCCAAATGAATACAGTGCCAGGAAACTTTACCTGCAGTTCTTCATTACAGTTCCTCTTTCAGAAAAAGCTGTGCCGCCTTATCTGTGCTGTTACTTGAGCAATGTCTCACAGCATCTGAGATTGGGGGCACACATCCAGGATATTTTAAGTGTGTCATTGCCAAGTCTGTAAATACAGTTCATGTTTGTTGGCAGCTCCTCTGTCCATTAACATTACATCATCCCTAGGCCAAACCCATGATAATGAAAACAGTTTTGGTCCAAGTAATTCAGCTTCTGACTTAAAAGTCCCCGGTACAAAAGGTGACATCGGTCTGCAGGTGCTGTGTGCTCTAAAGCTTGCTTCCTTTCCCAGTACCTATCTTTGTGGGGTTTGAAAAAAGTGCTAGGACCACATTTGCTTTAAGCCAAACAAGATCGCTAGGAGCTCAGATCCCTTTGAATCAGCACAGCTATCAAGTATCTTCTGTGGTTCTGTAATTCTGGAGTGTTCTGTGTCACCAGAACAGCAATACAACTCTTTGATCACTGTAGATAAGAAAATAATGAAGAAGGAGTTCAGTATTGTATTTCCATCAGTCCTTTTCAGCTTCTTCCTGTTTTATACTAAATCTGTGACCCTTTAACTGAGATCAGTTGTGTTGCTCAATAATGGGAAGGTTCTGCAACTTCTCTGAATTGTTTTTTCAGCTGTGTCTTTTTGTAATCCCTATGCTTTGTTTTCAGCTAGACAAAGGTGCTGAGATTGCTGGAGCAGTCACTGGTCTGTCATTGACAAAGTCCTTCAAACCCTCTTTTAGCTTTTCTAGGTCTTCAGCTTCCCTGTAGAGTTCCTTGTTGCCTAAATTGCACGTGGTGCTTTGATTCAAGTCCTGCTTATGCTCAGCACAAATTTAAACATATTCTTGGTAGTTGGCTGGTAGTTATACAGGAAGATAATTTTCTTCAGAGTTTTGCTGCTTGCCATTAGCAAGTTCTTCTTGTGATTCCTCAAGAGGATGTCGATACAGGTGTTTGTTAGGACTATGGTTGATGGTGGCATCTTTCTCAGTAACATTTGAGTGCCAGGTCAAACTTCTAAGCCAAGCAGATACGTGAATATGGGAAAAGGTATGTTTACTGTGCTTGAGGAGGATCTCACTTTTTTATTTTCATTAGCCAAGAAAGCTGAAAAGATTGCTTTTTCTGAGTGTTGTTTTTAACAACTTCTAATATTCTAATTGGTGATTTTCCTTTAAGACATGATGCAGGGAATACATTTCACCATACAGAGATGTTATTGGTATTACAGTGGCTGGTTTTGACTTCTCATGTTTAGTCACCCACACTTCTTATTTTTGGTAGCACTCTCTTCCATTCTTCCTTTATAATTTCACTTGCAAGATCAAGCAGTAGACTGAAAGCTTAAAACTATCTGAAGCTACCCCTTCTTTCTTGAAGAAAAGCAACATAGGTAGGGGAATTTAGGAGATGTGGTCTCAGAAGTGAGGTGTGTCTGAATCCAGGACAGATCATAACATTGAGGGCAGTGGGAGAATGAAGACTCAGTGAAAAACAGAATCACATTGACATGGACGCTGCCCGGTTTCAGTTATTAATGAATCAATATTTCTTCCGCAGACACACTGAGTATACAGACAGATCACTGCATTCCTCCTTGTCTAGTTAGATCTGCAAAGAAGTCAGTAAAGCCTAACCTGCTGAGTTTGGGTCTGAACCTTGGGAAATTTCCCACTAAAGCTATCCAAAGTTCAGAAGGTGTTATAGAAAGTTCCCAAGTGCTGTTTTTTTAAACACACACATAAGAAATATCATGTATATGAAATGTACTCATTCTAGTAAGTTTTCAAAGCTGTTGAAACCTTGCTATGGTCTCAAAGGGTGAAATGTCCAGAAATCAAACCTCAGTATTTATTTGTTGTCTAAATGATGTGATCATATGTAGTAGAAAGCTCTTCACAGGGCAAGTGCACAAAATAAAAACTCCTAAGAGAAGACTTATGCTATCATTTGAGTGAAGTTTCCTTGCATAAGTATGGGCTTCTAGGTTTCATGTCCATGTCAGGAGTTTCCAGACAATGTCACCTACCAATTATGTTCTCATTTAAAAAAGAAGGGGAAAAAAAAAAAAGTTATGTTTTTCCTAATAGTAAATTAATAGGGTAGATAAATCATCCCTGCTGAAAGGAGGTCTCAAGGGATACTTTACATAGAAATGTTCCTTGAGGACCGTGAAAAACCTGCCAACAGGGATTTTAATGGAAATTAATAACCTCCTTAAAAACAGAATCAAAGCTGCAAGTACTTATTAAATGAAATTAAGTACACTTGGACATTTTTCATGTGTCGTTCACCAAAACTTAAACTGAGCCAGGGAAATTCATAAACAAACATGAGGCAAATAAACAACACTTTGTTAAATTCTAAAAACTATGTTTGTGAAATAAAGACAGAAGTAGGTGGTGATTGTGCTGACAGGGACTAACCTACTTACAGCCATGCCTCATGGCCTGCTCTTTGCCCAGAAGGAACTTAATTTTCTAATTATCTATTGTGATTTTTTGCTTGCTTTTCTACTTTCTATTAACAGAGGCCATAAACTTTTCAGATGTGAACCAGTCCCTATGAAGCCTGATTTACATCTCTCTAACTCAGTCCAGCTGTGTACATGTCAGATTGCCTTTGTCATGGCAACAACAAAAAAATCCTTCTATGCATTTTGTAAACAATTAGAATCTATTAGCACACTTCTGGTCACTTCAAGATATCCTAGTAAAGGAAATGTAACTGTGATAGTCCCAAACTCCTGGGTGAATGGAGAATGTATCAATTTTACAACTAAGGAACTTTTTACACTTTTTTTTCTGAACAGGAAGAATGCGTATGAGGAGCAGCGATAGGAAGAAACCTTCACAAAGGTCATGTAAAGGAAAACTTGGCTAGTGGGCAGTCTCCGTCCAGAATAGAGCACGACCACTACCTTCCACTGAAGGATTTGCACAAGGTGAATGTAGTACTCTTAAGTGTCTGCCTTTAAGGGACGTTTATCGGCTGCCTGGCACAGCGCAGGGACGGGTTGTCAGGAAAAGGCCGCGGTTCGGGCAAATTGCTTAAAATGTTTGCGTAGCGGCAGGAAAACCAGCACTGTTTTCTAGGCCACCGAGGCGCTCATCGGGGCGACCCTCCGCGGGAAAGAGATCGGGTTTGGGGCGGGTAAATCCGGTGCAGTGAGCCCTGGGCGGCTCCGCCGGGGAGGGGGAGGCGCGGGGTGACCCCGGGCACCCGCGGGGACAGTTCAGCGGCGCTGAACGTTACGTTGAGCCGGAGAAGCGGGGCGGGGGGTGC